>NC_057796.1:187913702-187926764 GCF_018294505.1 Triticum aestivum
GGGCACACCGACGCCAACGAATTCAAGGTCGTGCTGCTGCCCATGCGAGACCTCGTCGGCGGCGACGGAAACCTCTGTGGCCAGCTTCATGCGTTGTGTGGGTGCTTCACCAGCCCCGGCGTCGCCACTCCCTCCGATGGTGCGCTTCTGCGGCATCGTCATACACTCCGGAGTCCAGATGTCGGTGACCACTATGGACCGGGGGTGCGGCCGCCTATTATGGCCGGCGGCTCGAACGCACAATTAATACGGACCAGTGGGAGTGAGGCAGGCTGCGGTCAAATGTTGTCTCGCCTCCCGGTGAGCCTGCACGGCGGACGTCTGCCATTCCTACCACCATTTCACACAGCTACTCGCACACCTCCCCGTCAATACACACACCTGCAAGCACGCCTCCCGGTATGCCTGTGCGGCGGACTGCTCGCATGCGTCCCGTCAACTCACGCCTGCTCGCACGGCACACGGGGCGTGTGGCAGTACGTATATTTTTTGGTTTATTTCTGCCGCTTTACTGCTTCACTGAACCGTTTGCATTGAAGAGATGCACAAATCCTGCGTTGAACATCTCGCACGCTTCCCGGTTAACCTACGCACCGGACGAGTTTTGGATTTACTAGAATTTAAAAACCAGGCATCTCAATGTTTTGCCGGCAATCAAAAATGCCCTGGTGTTTGAAATTCATTCCCATTTCTTGCATGGGACCTAAGCATGCACATAAGGACAAATATTTGATTTTTCAACCAATTTATATGCACTGGAGCATGTGCATGTAGTTCAAATTTGAATTATGCACATAAATGCATTGAAAACTCAGTTAATGCATAAAAATGTCCAAACGAACCCCGAAAAATCACAAAAATTGACACAACACTCCTGTTGTTCTATGTTGACACGAGAAAAAAATTGAAAGCAATAGGAGGCAATGGATATCATTTCGTCCCCAAAGGTGGGACGTTCCCTACCGAAACCATCATGCTTGTTGTGAGAAGCTCTGGTTTGTGAGAAGCATATACCCAAACCTGCCCCAAATGGGACAAAAATTTTACCACGACATGTTGATGCCGCTCCATAATAGCATGCCAAGTTTCATGAATTTCAGACGAGTTTTGGATTTACTAGAATTTAAAAACCAGGCATCTCAATGTTTTGCCGGCAATCAACGGTGCCCCGGTGTTTGAAATTCATTCCCATTTCTTGCATGGGACCTAAGCATGCACCCAAGGACACATATTTGATTTTTCGACCAATTTATATGCACTGGAGCATGTGCATGTAGTTCAAATTTGAATTATACACATAAATGCATTGAAAACTCAGTTAATGCATAAAAATGTCCAAACAAACCCCGAAAAATCACAAAAATTGACACAACACTCCTGTTGTTCTATGTTGACACGAGAAATTTTTTGGAAGCAATAAGAGGCAATGGATATCGTTTCGTCCCAAAAGGTGGGACGTTCCCTACCGAAACCATCATGCTTGTTGTGAGAAGCTCTGGTTTGTGAGGAGCATATACCCAAACCTACCCCAAATGGGACAAAATTTTTACCACGGCATGTTGATGCCGCTCCATGATAGCATGCCAAGTTTCATGAATTTCACACGAGTTTTGGATTTACTAGAATTTAAAAACTAGGGATCTCAATGTTTTGCCGGCAATCAACGGTGCCCCGGTGTTTAAAATTCATTCCCATTTCTTGCATGGGACCTAAGCATGCACCCAAGGACACATATTTGATTTTTCAACCAATTTATATGCACTGGAGCATGGGCATGTAGTTCAAATTTGAATTATGCACATAAATGCATTGAAAACTCAGTTAATGCATAAAAATGTCCAAACGAACCCCGAAAAATCACAAAAATTGACACAACACTCTGTTGTTCTATGTTGACACGAGAAATTTGGAAGCAATAAGAGGCAATGGATATCGTTTTGTCCCCAAAGGTGAGACGTTCCCTACCAAAACCATCATGCTTGTTGTGAGAAGCTCTGGTTTGTGAGGAGCATATACCCAAACTTGCCCCAAATGGGACAAAAATTTGACCACGACATGTTGATGCCGCTCCATGATAGCATGCCAAGTTTCATGAATTTCAGATGAGTTTTGGATTTACTAGAATTTAAAAACCAGGCATCTCAATGTTTTGCCGGCAATCAACGGTGCCCAGGTGTTTAAAATTCATTCCCATTTCTTGCATGGGACCTAAGCATGCACCCAAGGACACATATTTGATTTTTCAACCAACTTGTATGCACTGGAGCATGTGCATGTAGTTCAAATTTGAATTATGCACATAAATGCATTGAAAACTCAGTTAATGCATAACAATGTCCAAAGGAACCCCGAAAAATCATAAAAATTGACACAACACTCTTGTTGTTCTATGTTGACACAAGAAATTTTTTGGAAGCAATAAGAGGCAATGGATATCGTTTCATCCCCAAAGGTGGGACGTTCCCTACCGAAACCATCTTGCTTGTTGTGAGAAGCTCTGGTTTGTGAGTAGCATATACCCAAACCTGCCCAAAATGGGACAAATTTTTTACCACGGCATGTTGATGCCGCTCCATGATAGCATGCCAAGTTTCATGAATTTCAGACGAGTTTTCGATTTACTAGAATTTAAAAACCAGGCATCTCAATGTTTTGCCAGAAATCCACGGTGCCCAGGTGTTTAAAATTCATTCCCATTTCTTGCATGGGACCTAAGCATGCACCCAAGGACACATATTTGATTTTTCAACCAATTTGTATGCACTGGAGCATGTGCATGTAGTTCAAATTTGAATTATGCACATAAATGCATTGAAAACTCAGTTAATGCATAACAATGTCCAAAGGAACCCTGAAAAATCATAAAAATTGACACAACACTCTTGTTGTTCTATGTTGACACGAGAAATTTTTTGGAAGCAATAAGAGGCAATGGATATCATTTCATCCCCAAAGGTGGGACGTTCCCTACCGAAACCATCATGCTTGTTGTGAGAAGCTCTGGTTTGTGAGTAGCATATACACAAACCTGCCCAAAATGGGACAATTTTTTTACCACGGCATGTTGATGCCGCTCCATGATAGCATGCCAAGTTTCATAAATTTCAGACGAGTTTTGGATTTACTAGAATTTGAAAACCAGGTATCTCAATGTTTTGCTGGCAATCAACGGTGCCCCGGTGTTTGAAATTCATTCCCATTTCTTGCATGGGACCTAAGCATGCACCCAAGGACGCAGATTTGATTTTTCGACCAATTTATATGCACTGGAGCATGTGCATGTAGTTTAAATTTGAATTATGCACATAAATGCATTGAAAACTCAGTTAATGCATAAAAATGTCCAAACGAACCCCAAAAAATCACAAAATTGACACAACACTCCTGTTGTTCTATGTTGACACGAGAAAAAATTTGAAAGCAATAAGAGGCAATGGATATCGTTTCGTCCCCAAAGGTGGGACGTTCCCTACCGAAACCATCACGCTTGCAATGAGAAGCTCTGGTTTGTGAGAAGCTTATACCCAAACCTGCCCCAAATGGGACAAATTTTTTACCACGGCATGTTGATGCGGCTGCATGATAGCATGCCAAGTTTCATGAATTTCAAATGAGTTTTGGATTTACTAGAATTTAAAAACCAGGTATCTCAATGTTTGCATCCGAGTGATGGTGGCAGGGTGGGTGACATTCATTCCCATTTCTTGCATGGGACCTAAGCATGCAACCAAGGACACATATTTGATTTTTCAACCCGTTTATATGCACTGGAGATGTGCATGTAGTTGAAATTAGAATTATGCACCTGAAATGCCTACAAAACCAAGTTAATATATAAAAACGTCCAAACAAACCCTGAATAATTCCAATTTTTTGGACGACACACCTATAGTTGCATGTTCACTGCAGATAAAAGTTCTAACAATTCAAACACCATCCTTTGTAGCTGTGACCCCATTACGTAATTCAAATCAAGACGATAAATCAAGTAGATCACACACAGTTTATTATCACCAACCGTGTGAGATGCATCACAAAATATCTTGGAGCATCGTCGGTGTATAGTACGCCTATGGCTTACGCGAGAAGGTGCGTTGGCTACAGTCCACAGAAGGCGTGTCAAGCACACTAGCTCACTCCTCAAATATCATTTCACTGTTCATTCGTCGCCGGTGAAAGATGGGGATGTGGACCCATGTTGTGAGGGCAACTTCGGCGGCCCACTCCGGCGAGAGCGCGGCTGCAGCCTCCAGGCGCGTGCTAACAAGCTTCGTGAGGGCGACCGCAGTCTGCGTCCGGGCGGCCAAGGCAGCCCAAACGGGCGCTGTTGCTTCTCAGGCGGCGGCAGCATCATCTGCCTTGGGGATAGCAACTGGCGAGAGCGGCACAACAGCTATCCGTTCCGCAGCGGCTGCCTTAGCCCTGATGGAGGCCGCCCACTACCATGTCGAGGCCGTCCACGCCCAGCTCGTGGCGGTCATCGCACAAATCAAACGAAGCTTCTCTGACAACGGTTGGCAACCCACGGCCGAAGAGCTGGCAATTGCCGAGAGAGTTCGAGCAGCCGTCCGTTCCTGCATGGCATACCTTTCCACGACGGAGTCCGCCAGAGCCCAGATCACGGCCGCCCACGCCCAGCTCGTGGCGACCTATTCCAAAGATATGGTGGACGCGGATGGCGAGATGCTTGCCAAGTATGGTGCAATTGATGCCATGGAGCCCCTTCCCCAGGAGACCGTCAGGCGCGAGCTGGACATGGAGGCGGCGGCGAAGATCGACGCGCACCAGCCGTAGTAGTACTCTTTGTTTTGTTTAATTAAGAGCGCCGGTCTTTAATTTGTTAGAGTAATGTTTAGGTCAGCTAGCTCTGTTTAATTGCTGAACTTGCTCGATTAAGAAGTTAGTCTCCTTTGTGTACCCAAATTATGCAATGATGTGGATGACCACTAAAACCAGGGAAATTCGAACCAAATTTTTTGATGTTCAAACTCAACACACACGGGTTAAGCTATCTGAATTGTTTGTGATGTTCACATATCGTACACAGTTCTGAATAAGGGACCGTGTCTGATGACACTTTGCACGCCAGTTTTTTCGCTGAAGCGATTCCAAATTTTTGGCTTTCGCGGAAATATCTACCTCCCCGCCCCCTCCCCCTTACCAAAAGCCACATTTCCCCTGTTTCCGCCTTCCTTTCCAAATTGAAACCTTCACTCCTTGCTTGCAACACCGCCTCCTCGCCGGCGACCCTCCTTCACGCTGCTCGGCCTCGCCTATCCAGGCAGGTAATCCACACCCGACCCCATCCTCCTCCTCCTTCCACATCCCAGATGCCCCGACCGCCGGCGCGAGCGCGACACCTTCCACCCAAATCACCGACCCCTCCACCAAATAAGCGCCGCCCTAAGCCATGGTGCACGCAGTATAGCCAGGATCTCAAGGAGCATTTGGCAGTGGAGAAGCAAATCGCGGCCGCACGCGCGGATGAGGTCGCGATGGCTGCCATTCGTGCCGACCCCCAGATTTTGGAGGAGCACCTCGCCGTCGAGGCCACCATTGACGCGTCGCGCGCCGACGCCGCGACGCGGTTGGCTGCTTTAAACGACAGTTCGTGGCGTTTTCTCGAGGCCATCGTTGGTGCCTTCCACAAAGACTATGAGGTGTTTTCTCAGCGTGCACATGCTTACCTCATCTCGAGAGCCAGCAGGTTGGTGCCCGGAGCGGCTCAGGCAACTCACCACTACAACGAGGGCACCCACGATGCAGAGGCCTCACCCTCTTCCATGTCCAAGGAGCCAATCGTCATCGATATCTCCGACAATGAGGAGTAGCTTGTCTTATTAGCTCACTATAAGGACCCATGTTCATTTTGCTAGCTACTGCCTTTCCTTAACAAATTCTAGTGAATTGTGCTATCTACTTTTACCATGCAATCTTCTGCTATAGTGTATATGTTCTATATGTCGTGCAATGTGGTGTTCAATTAACTACTTGGTTCAATTATGCAAATGTGATGTTCAATTCTTCAGGGTGCAATATTTCCAAGTTGTTAAACATGCTTGGTTTGGTTAACTGTCTGATCTTCTATTAGGAGTATGTTATATTGTTCAATTGGTGTTTAGTTAACTGCTTGGTTCATTTGTTGTGGCTTGGTTCACTTGCTGTGGCTTGGTTCACTTGTTGTGGTGTTTAGTTAACTGCTTGGTTCAATTCTGCAATGCGATGTGCAATTGTTGTGGCTGCATTCTGTTATTGTATACCATGTGAGGAATAAATCGAATTTGACTGTACTAAATACATGAGAAACAAATACAATTGCTATATTTCCAAGTTGTTAAACATGCTTGGTTTGGTTAACTGTCTGATCTTCTATTAGGAGTATGTTATATTGTGCAATGTGGTGCTCAGTTAACATTTGGTTCATTTGTTGTGGTGTTTAGTTAACTGCTTGGTTCAGTTCTGCAATGCGATGTTCAATGGTTGTGGCTGCATTCTATTATTGTATACCATGTGAGGAATAAATCAAATTTGGATGTACTAAATACATGAGAAGTAAATACAATTGCTATATTTCCAAGTTGTTAAGCATGCTTTGTTTAGTTAACTGTCTGATCTTCTATTAGGAGTATGTTATATTGTGCATTGTGGTGCTCAGTTAATGTTTGGTTCATTTGTTGTGGTGTTTAGTTAACTGCTTGGTTCAATTCTGCAATGCGATGTTGAATTGCTATGGCTGCATTCTCTTATTGTATACCATGTGAGGAATAAATCGAATTTGGCTGCACTTAATACATGAGAAACATATACAAGTGCTATGTTTCCTAGTTCTTAATCATGCTTGGTTTGGATAAATGGGTTTTCCATGTGGCTTGAATTAAACTGATGAATCTGCAATGTGCTTATTTTTCATCAACATATTTTACTGATAGCATGCGAACCCTTACTTAACCTGATGACTAACTACCTCATTTTACTGTATTTGAGTGTTCACCGTTCGCACACGACCTCATTTTGCCGAGCGTGTGTGCCAGGAGGGCATATCCCCGATGGTTTCTGGGTCGTGTGGGAAGGACCCCCATATCGCCCACACTCACTTGGCGAAGGTTCCGAATGCCGTTGCAGAAAGGGGTTAAAACCGTTTGTTTAGCACCGTCGCGCACCAGTGTTGTGTCGAATCTATAAATTTGGGTTAAATACTCTACCCTCGAAAACGGTTGCGATCCCCTATACTTGTGGGTTATCAGACACGATTCTTGCTACTAAACTGTTTGTGGTGTACCTGATTTTTCATTCTGATTTGAAAGACAAAATGGTGTTACGAAGGGAAATGACGGTGTTTGAATTGCTAGAACATTTATCTGCAGTGAACATGCAACTATATGAGTGTCGTGTTAAAATTTGGAATTATTCAGGGTTCGTTTGGCCTTTTTTCTACATTAATTGAGTTTCTAGGCATTTAATATGCATAATTCAAATTTGAACTAGAAACACATGCTCCAGTGCACTGAAATGAGTTGAAAAATCATACATGTTTCCTTGGGTGAATGTTTAGGCCACATGCAAGAAATGGAATGAATTTCAAACACCTCGGCATTGTGGCTCGACCGGAAATGTTGAGATACTTGGTTTTTAAATTCCCGTAAATCCAAAAATTGCCTGAAAATCACGAAACTTGGCATGGTATCATGAAATGGCACCAACATGTGTGGTTAAAATTTTGTCCGATTTGGGACAAGTTTGGGTATAAGCTTCTTACAAACCGGAGCTTCTCTCAAGAAGCCTCATGGTTCCGAGAGGGGATGTGTCACCTTTATGTGTGAAACGGCATACACCGCCTCTTCCCGACTTGATTTTTTACAGAGGCAACATAAACCAGTAGGAGTATCATGCTAAATTTTGGAATTAATCCAGGTTTGTCCGACCTTTTTTATACATTAATTGAGTTTTCTAGGCATTTAATGTGCATAATTCAAATTTGAACTACATGCACATGCTCCAGTGCACCAAAGTTGGTTGAAAAATGATATGTGTGTCCTTGAGTGAATGTTTAGGTTCCATGCAAGAAATGGGAATGAATTTCAAACATCTGGGCATTGTGGCTCGGCCGAAAAAATTGAGAAACTTGGTTTTTAAATTCCTATAAATCCAAAACTCGCCCGAAAATCACAAAACTTGGCATGGTCTCATGACATGGCACCAACATGCCGTGGTAAAATTTTTGTCCGATTTGGGACTAGTTTTGGGATAAGCTTCTTGCAAGTCGGAGCTTCTCTCATGAAGGCTCATGGTTCCGAGAGGGAACCTGTCACCTATGTGTGCGAAATGACATACATTGCCTCTTCCTGCCTTGATTTTTTTATAGAGGCAACATAGACCAATAGGACATCCATGCTAAATTTTGGAATTATTCTGGGTTCATTTTTCCTTTTTTACACATTATTTGAGTTTACCAGGCATTTAATGTGCATAATTCAAATTTGAACTACATGCACATGTTCCAGTGCACCAAAATGGGTTAAAAAATCATATATGTGTCCTTGGGTGAATGTTTAGGTCCCATGCAAAAAGTGGGAATGAATTTCAAACATCTAGGTGTCGTGGCTCGGCCAGAAACATTGAGAAACTTGGGTTTTAAATTCTTGTAAAAATCCAAAACTCGCCTGAAAATCATGAAACTCAGCATGTTGCCTTCACATGGCACCAACATGCCGTGGTAAAATTTTTGTTCGATTTGCAAAGTCGCACACATTAACAACAAACAAAGTCAGTTTGGAACAAGAGCTACAACGTTACAATCGGAAACACAAGTATTATTGAAAATGTGGGCGTTCTACTAACCATTTACGTGCCGCCACGCGTCCCTTTTTTTATTGGCTAGGAGCCGTCGTGCGGGGTAGCTATTTGAGTACGGGAGGCATGCATGCAGACCCCCGCGTGTGCTTTTCGGGAGGCGAGCCCTTTGACCTCCATCTGCCGGCCACCTCTCTCACAACTTCTCCATTAATGGCGCCTGAGCCCCTGTTTTATACAATGCTTAATGGTGTGGCTAGGTCTCACTCGACTGAGATTTAAGAGAGAAAAAACAAATCTGAAAAGAAAATTTTGCAAGGATCTTGATGTAAGATCTGACGGACATATATAGCATCGACTGAGACTTAGCAAGACTGATATAAATATAATGACGATGGTAATGGATAATAATTGTCTTACATATTTAGGAAGATAATTAAAAATTCCGCATGCGGCAACGCCCGAAACACACAAGGGCAAACAAAGAAGGAAGACACAAACAACAATCTGGGTCACTGCTGTCGGCGTTCTTGGAACCAGGGTACCCAGACTTGCCTGCCTGCGGCCCACGACATGGCTCCTTCGACGGCCTGATACGACCCATCTACAAGACTACCAGGACAATACCCTCACGAGGGGCCAAGCCTCGCGAGGCGGACGACACCAAAACCTCCCGAGGGAGCGACCTGTCCAGGCGGCGTCCCGACGAGCGGAGATTTCTATGCAGGTACCCAGCCTCATGAGGCTACCATGACGCAAGCCATGACGACCAAGGCAGGCGGGCACCAGCAGGCGTAGAGAAGGCAGTTTCCTCTTTGGTGCTAAGGAAGCAAGGAGAGGCGTGGGTTCCCGAGGAATCTGGCAAAGGTTTCTAGTCCGCTGCAACGAGACCAAGACCGCCAGGACGGCAGGACGGATGTCATCACCGAGCCCACCACTGCATCACGACCAGAAGCTTTGCAGGCGAAGACCACCTTTCGTCAGGATAACATTTACTACTTGTCCCCTTTCAAAATTGGCAACTGTGGGATCTGATGTCTACTATGCAACTTTATTCTTGTAGACACGTGTTGGGCCTCCAAGCGCAGAGTTTTGTAGGACAGTAGCAATTTTCCCTCAAGTGCATGATCCAATGTTTATCAATCCGTGGGAGGCGTAGGATGAAGATGGTCTCTCTCAAACAACCCTGCAATCAAATACAAGAAATCTCTTGTGTCCCCAACACACCGAATACAATGGCAATTTGTATAGGTGCACTAATTCGGCGAAGAGATGGTGATAAAAGTGTAATATGGATGGTAGAAATATATTTTCATAATCTGAATAAATAAAAACAGCAAGGTAGCAAATAGTAAACATGCACAAAAACGGTATTGCAATGCTTAGAAACAAGGCCTAGGGTCTGTACTTTCACTAGTGCAATCTCTCAACAATGCTAATATAATTGGATCACATAAACATCCCTCAAAGTGCGATGAAGAAATTACTCCAAAGTTCCTATCTAGCGGAGAACATAAGACAAAAGTGTTTGTAGGGTACGAAACCACCTCAACGCTATTCTTTCCGATCAATCTATCCAAGAGTTCGTACTAAAATAACACCAAGCTATTCTTTCCGATCGATCTAACCAAGAGTTCGTACTAAAATAACACCAAAGCAAATTCAGATTTGTAATATTCAATCCAACACAAAGAACTTCAAAGAGTGCCCCAAGATTTCTACCGGAGAAACAAAGACAAGAATGTGCATCAACCCCTATGACATAGATTACCCCAATGTCACCTCGGGAATCCGCGAGTTGAATGGCAAAACATATATCAAGTGAATCAATATGATACCCCATTGTCACCAAGAGTATTCAATTGCAAGACATATATCAAGTGCTCTCAAATCCATAAAAGTATTCAATCCGATAACAACGAATTCTCAAAGGGAAAAACTCAATTCATCACAACAAGATAGAGAGGGGAAAACACCATATGATCCGACTATATTAACAAATCCCACGATACATCAAGATCGTGACATCTCAAGAACACGAGAGAGAGAGACTAAACACATGGCTACTGGTACAAACCCTCAGCCTCGAGGGTGCACTACTCGCTCCTCATCGTGGTGGCCCCCGAGATGATGAAGATGGCCGCCGGTGATGATCTCCCCCTCCGGCAGGGTGCCGAAATGGGGTCTAGATTGGTTTCTCGTGGTTATAGAGCCTTGCGGCGGCGGAACTTCTGATCTAGGGTAACCCCGAAGGGTTTTGGGATATTTGTGAATTTATAGGGTAAAGAGGGGGTGTGGGAGGCCACCGAGGTGGGCACAACCCACCTGGGCGCGCTTGGGCCCCCAAGCGCGCCCTGGTGAGTGTGCCCCCCACGGGGCACCCCGCAGGTGCTCCTCTGGCCCAATGGATGTCTTCCGGTCCATAAAAATTCTCCAAAAAGTTTCGTGGTGTTTGGACTCCCTTTGATATTGATTTCCTGCGATGTAAAAAACAAGCAAAAAACAGTAACTGGCACTGGGCATTGAGTCAATAGGTTAGTCCCAAAAAATAATATAAAGTTGCTATAAAACGATTGTAAAACATCCAAGAATGATAAAATAACAACTTGAATAGTTCATAAATTATAGATACGTTGGAGACGTATCAGCATCCCCAAGCTTAATTCCTAATCGTCCTCGAGTAGGTAAATGACAAAAGAAATAATTTATGAAGTGTGAATGCTAGCAAAGTGCATAAGTTTGATCAATGATAATTTGAAGCTAGCATCATAACATTAATTCTTTCTTATAAAACTTCTCATGTTAAAGTAGCAACCAATTCACATGTTAAGGTTCAAACAATGAATTCTCTTGAAACTCAACAACCTATATTCTCGGTCACCAAGAAATTGTAATTCAACTTATTCAACAGAGTTTAAGTAAGAGCTCCACATACTCAACCATCATATAGTCTTCTATGATTGGTAACACTCACCGCATACACATGAGCAAAACGTTTCAACCGGACACATAGAAAGATAGGGGATTATTGTTTTGCCTCCCAATGTATTCACCTCAAGGGTGATGTCAACAATATTAACTCATGCTACCCATATTCAATTGGACATATGTGCCTAGATCTTTCCTCACCACATGATGCTTGCCAAAGGAGAAAAATAAAAAGGAATAGAGAGGAAAACTTTGACTCTTTGCATAAAGGTAAATACTGAAAAGTAAAAGATAGGCCCTTCGCAGAGGGAAGCAGAGGTTGCCATGCGCTTATTTGTTTGTATGCTCAACCCCTTAGTGCAAAAGAACGTCAAGTTACATTGCCCCTTATGATAGCAACCTTTATTATGCAGTTTGTCGCTTTTATTCTTTGCCATCAAAAGTTCGTACAATTCTCAATTTTCTCTTACACTAAATGATCTAACACTTTTAGAAGCAATTTTTATTGCCTTATTGCACCGATGACAACTTACTTGAAGGATCTTATCCAATCCTTAGGTAGGTATGGTGGACACTTGAAAATAAGATTTGGGTTTAAGGGTTTTTGGATGCACAAGTAGTATCTCTACTTGGTGCGGAATTTTTGGCTAGCAAAGATGGGGGGCAAGCACCACATGTTGAAGGATCTATGACAATATAAGTTCTATGTGAATATGAACAAACATAAATCATTATGTTGTCTTCCTTGTCCAACGTCAACAATTTTGGCATATAATATTTTGATGGGGGCTCACAATCACAAAAGATTTCCAAGATAGTGTATTTTCATGTGAAAGTTCTCTTCCTTATACTAATTATTCGTGAATTGCTTGTATGACCAATATTGTGATTGTCAAGCCTCAAAAGATTTCACTTTATAAACCCAATGTGAAGCTACCACTAGGCATGATATGATTTCAACTTCATGACATTCAATTTATTCAACAATTTACTCACAGGATATAAGTGTTGACTCACAGGATATAAGTGAAGCACAAGAGTAAATGACATAGAAAAGAGCTTCGTTGACGGGATGTGAATGCCGCTTACTTAGCCTCCTCGCAATTACTTGAGGACTTTATTTTATTCAAAAACTTCCAGATCTAAGTACTTTATTAAAACAACAAGCAAAACAAAATAAAATGCAATTCCAAGGATAGCACACCTCATGCGAAGAAGCAAAAACTTAGGCTCAACCGATACTAACCGATAATTGTTGTTGAAGAAAGGTGGGATGCCTACCGGGGCATCCCCAAGCTTAGATGCTTTGAGAGTTCTTGAAATATTATCTTGGGATGCCTTGGG
>NC_057796.1:187926774-187928715 GCF_018294505.1 Triticum aestivum
TTCGTGAGATAGGTTAGTATGATAAAGAGCAAACCATTTCACTTTCGGTACTGTCAAAGACAAGATTCATAATTGTTATCACACCATGCCTACTGTAGCATATCATTTCCACAATTCATATTGAGCAATATAAGCCATAGAAACTAGAAAACAAGCAAACTATGCATTGAAAACAGAATCTGTCAAAAACAGAACAGTCTGTAATGATATGGATAACTACCGTACTTCTGCTACTCCAACAATTATGAAAAAATAGGACAACGTGAGAAATTTGTATATTAATCTTCTCCAAAAAAATCAACTCAAAATCTCTCTTCTGTCAAAAATGAGAATTATTTTCATGAGTGCAAAAGTTTCTGTTTTTCAGCAAGATCAAATCAACTATCACCCAACATGATCCCAAAGGCTTTACTTGGCACTTTATTGAAACAAAAGCAATAAAACATGATCAATACAATAGCATAATCATGTGAACACACAAAAACAGTAGGTAAAAGTGTTGGGTTGTCTCCCAACAAGCGCTTTTCTTTAATGCCTTTTAGCTAGGCATGATGAGTTCAATGATGCTCACATAAAAGATAAGAATTGAAACACAAAGAGAGCATCATGAAGCATATGACTAGCACATTTAAGTCTAACCCACTTCCTATGCATAGGGATTTTGTGAGCAAACAACTTATGGTAACAAGAATCAACTAGCATAGGAAGGCAAAACATGGATAACTTCAAAACTTTCAACATAAAGAGAGGAAACTTGATATTGTTGCAATTCCTACAAGCATATGTTCCTCCCTCGTAATAATTTTCAGTGGCATCATGAAAAAATTCAACAATATAACCATCACATAAAGCATTATTTTCATGATCCACAAGCACAGAAATTTTGTTACTCTCCACATAAGCAAATTTATTCTCATCCATAATTGTGGGAGCAAACTCAACAAAATAACTCTCATGTGATTGGAAATTAAAATCATGATGACAAGTTTCATGTTTATAAGCATACATGTCATCACCATAATCATCATATATAGGAACTTTGTTGTCATAATCAATTGCAACCTCCTCCAAAATAGTGGATTCATCATTAAATAAAGTCATGACCTCTCCAAATCCACTTTCATCAATATAATCATCATAAATAGGAGGCATGCAATCATCATAACAAATTTTCTCATCAAAACTTGGGGGACTAAAAATATCATAATCATCAAATATAGCATCCCCAAGCTTGTAACTTTGCATATCATTAGCATCATGGATATTCAAAGAATTCATACTAACAACATTGCAATCATGCTCATCATTCAAATATTTTGTGCCAAACATTTTGTTGACTTCTTCTTCTAACAATTGAGCACAATTTTCTGAACCATCATTTTCAAGAAAGATATTATAAAGATGATCAATAATATGATGCAACCTCAATTCCATTTTTATGTAGTTTTCTTTTATAAACCAAACTAGTGATAAAACGAGAAACTAAAAGATTCAACTGCAAGATCTAAAGATATACCTTCATGCACTCACCTCCCGGGCAACGGCGCCAGAAAAGAGCTTGATGTCTACTACGCAACTTTATTCTTGTAGACACGTGTTGGGCCTCCAAGCGCAGAGTTTTGTAGGACAGTAGCAATTTTCCCTCAAGTGGATGACCTAAGGTTTATCAATCCGTGGGAGCCATAGGATGAAGATGGTCTCTGATAACCCACAAGTATAGGGGATCTCAACAGTTTTCGAGGGTAGAGTATTCAACCCAAATTTATTGATTCGACACAAGGGGTGCCAAAGAATATTCTCAAGTATTAGCAGTTGAGTTGTCAATTCAACCACACATGAAAGACTTAATATATGCTGCAAAATATTTAGTAGCAAAGTAGTATGGAAGTAACGGTAACGGTGGCAAAAGTAACAGTAGTAGTTTTTGTAGCAACCGTAACA
>NC_057796.1:187929546-187930378 GCF_018294505.1 Triticum aestivum
ATCCCCAAGCTTGAGCTTTTGTGTCTCCTTAATTCTTCTCATATCACGGTTTTCCAAAATCTCAAAAGCTTCATCCACACAAAACTCAACAAGAACTCGTGAGATAAGTTAGTATAAATCAGTGCAAAAACCATATCATTATCTACTATAGCAAATCACTAAAATTATTATGTAACATTGCATACTAAATGCCTCTGCATATTTAATACTCCTATCCTCAAATAGAATCATTAAACAAGCAAACATATGCAAACAATGCAAACATAACAGCAATGTGCCAAGACAATATAGTCTGTAAAGAATGCAAGAGTATCAATACTTATTCAACTCCAAACATTATGAAATTCTACCATAGTGTAAAAAATTTATCATAGCTTATTATGGAAAATGTTTCAACATTTTATCACATTCTGACTTTTCTAGGGAATTTTTGCAACAGCGGTAAACTTTCTTTTTTTCAAACAGCAACATGTAGACTTGCAAAATAAGCATGTCAAAGGCTATCAATGCCACTTTTATTGAAATAAAAGATGCAAAACTTTATTCTAAATAACAGCAAGCAAATCCTAACAAAATAAAATGACGCTCCAAGTAAAACTCATATCATGTGACGAATGAAAACATAGCTCCAAGTGAGGTTACCGACAATGTTGGAGACGAAAGAGGGGATGCCTTCCGGGGCATCCCCAAGCTTAGTTGCTTGTATCTTCCTTGAATATTACCTTGGGTTCCTTGGGAATCCCCAAGCTTAGGGTCTTGTCACTCCTTATTCTCCTCATATCGATATCTCACCCAAAACTTGAAAACTTCAATCACACAAAACTTAACGGAA
>NC_057796.1:187930449-187952038 GCF_018294505.1 Triticum aestivum
TTCGTGAGATAGGTTAGTATGATAAAGAGCAAACCATTTCACTTTCGGTACTGTCAAAGACAAGATTCATAATTGTTATCACACCATGCCTACTGTAGCATATCATTTCCACAATTCATATTGAGCAATATAAGCCATAGAAACTAGAAAACAAGCAAACTATGCATTGAAAACAGAATCTGTCAAAAACAGAACAGTCTGTAATGATATGGATAACTACCGTACTTCTGCTACTCCAACAATTATGAAAAAATAGGACAACGTGAGAAATTTGTATATTAATCTTCTCCAAAAAAATCAACTCAAAATCTCTCTTCTGTCAAAAATGAGAATTATTTTCATGAGTGCAAAAGTTTCTGTTTTTCAGCAAGATCAAATCAACTATCACCCAACATGATCCCAAAGGCTTTACTTGGCACTTTATTGAAACAAAAGCAATAAAACATGATCAATACAATAGCATAATCATGTGAACACACAAAAACAGTAGGTAAAAGTGTTGGGTTGTCTCCCAACAAGCGCTTTTCTTTAATGCCTTTTAGCTAGGCATGATGAGTTCAATGATGCTCACATAAAAGATAAGAATTGAAACACAAAGAGAGCATCATGAAGCATATGACTAGCACATTTAAGTCTAACCCACTTCCTATGCATAGGGATTTTGTGAGCAAACAACTTATGGTAACAAGAATCAACTAGCATAGGAAGGCAAAACATGGATAACTTCAAAACTTTCAACATAAAGAGAGGAAACTTGATATTGTTGCAATTCCTACAAGCATATGTTCCTCCCTCGTAATAATTTTCAGTGGCATCATGAAAAAATTCAACAATATAACCATCACATAAAGCATTATTTTCATGATCCACAAGCACAGAAATTTTGTTACTCTCCACATAAGCAAATTTATTCTCATCCATAATTGTGGGAGCAAACTCAACAAAATAACTCTCATGTGATTGGAAATTAAAATCATGATGACAAGTTTCATGTTTATAAGCATACATGTCATCACCATAATCATCATATATAGGAACTTTGTTGTCATAATCAATTGCAACCTCCTCCAAAATAGTGGATTCATCATTAAATAAAGTCATGACCTCTCCAAATCCACTTTCATCAATATAATCATCATAAATAGGAGGCATGCAATCATCATAACAAATTTTCTCATCAAAACTTGGGGGACTAAAAATATCATAATCATCAAATATAGCATCCCCAAGCTTGTAACTTTGCATATCATTAGCATCATGGATATTCAAAGAATTCATACTAACAACATTGCAATCATGCTCATCATTCAAATATTTTGTGCCAAACATTTTGTTGACTTCTTCTTCTAACAATTGAGCACAATTTTCTGAACCATCATTTTCAAGAAAGATATTATAAAGATGATCAATAATATGATGCAACCTCAATTCCATTTTTATGTAGTTTTCTTTTATAAACCAAACTAGTGATAAAACGAGAAACTAAAAGATTCAACTGCAAGATCTAAAGATATACCTTCATGCACTCACCTCCCGGGCAACGGCGCCAGAAAAGAGCTTGATGTCTACTACGCAACTTTATTCTTGTAGACACGTGTTGGGCCTCCAAGCGCAGAGTTTTGTAGGACAGTAGCAATTTTCCCTCAAGTGGATGACCTAAGGTTTATCAATCCGTGGGAGCCATAGGATGAAGATGGTCTCTGATAACCCACAAGTATAGGGGATCTCAACAGTTTTCGAGGGTAGAGTATTCAACCCAAATTTATTGATTCGACACAAGGGGTGCCAAAGAATATTCTCAAGTATTAGCAGTTGAGTTGTCAATTCAACCACACATGAAAGACTTAATATATGCTGCAAAATATTTAGTAGCAAAGTAGTATGGAAGTAACGGTAACGGTGGCAAAAGTAACAGTAGTAGTTTTTGTAGCAACCGTAACAACGGCAACGGAAAAGTAACTAAGCAAAGATCAATATGTGAAAAGCTCGTAGGTAATGGATCAATGATGGATAATTATGTCGGATGAGATTCCTCATGCAACAGTTATAACATAGGGTGACACATAACTAGCTCCAGTTCATCAATGTAATGTAGGCATGTATTCCGAATATAGTTATACATGCTTATGGAAAAGAACTTGCATGACATCTTTTGTCCTACCCTCCCGTGGCAGCGGGGTCCTATTGGAAACTAAGGGATATTAAGGCCTCCTTTTAATAGAGTACCGGACCAAAGCATTAACACTTAGTGAATACATGAACTCCTCAAACTACGGTCATCACCGGGAGTGGTCCCGATTATTGTCACTTCGGGGTTGCCGGATCATAACACATAGTAGGTGACTATTGACTTGCAAGATAGGATCAAGAACTCACATATATTCATGAAAACATAATAGGTTCAGATCTGAAATCATGGCACTTGGGCCCTAGTGACAAGCATTAAGCATAGCTAAGTCATAGCAACATCAATCTTAGAACATAATGGATACTAGGGATCAAACCCTAACAAAACTAACTCGATTACATGGTAAATCTCATCCAACCCATCACCGTCCAGCAAGCCTACGATGGGATTACTCACGCACGACGGAGAGCATCATAAAATTGGTGATGGAGGATGGTTGATGATGATGATGGCGACAGATTCCCCTCTCCGGAGCCCCGAACGGACTCCAGAACAGCCCTCCCGAGGAAGATTAGGGCTTGGCGGGGGCTTCGTATCATAAAACGCGATGAATCCTTCTCTCTGATTTTTTCCCCGAAAGTGAATATATGGAGTTGGGGTTGAGGTCGGTGGAGTCCCAGGGGGGCCACGAGGTAGGGGGTGCCCTGCACCCTCGTGGATAGGGTGTGGGCCCCCTGATGCTGATTCTTTCGCTAGTATTTTTCATTAATTCCAAAACGTGTCTTCGTGGATTTTCAGGTTATTCCAAGAACTTTTATTTCTGCACAAAAATAACACCATGACAGTTCTGCTGAAAACAACGTCAGTCTGGGTTAGTTCCATTCAAATCATTTAAGTTAGAGTCCAAAACAAGGGAAAAAGTGTTTGGAAAAGTAGATACGTTGGAGACGTATCAGTCTCTCTCAAACAACCCTGCAATCAAATACAAGAAATCTCTTGTGTCCCCAACACACCCAATACAATGGCAATTTGTACAGGTGCACTAGTTCGGCGAAGAGATGGTGATAAAAGTGTAATATGGATGGTAGAAATATATTTTCATAATCTGAATAAATAAAAACAGCAAGGTAGCAAATAGTAAACATGCACAAAAACAGTATTGCAATGCTTAGAAACAAGGCCTAGGGTCTGTACTTTCACTAGTGCAATCTCTCAACAATGCTAATATAATTGGATCACATAAACATCCCTCAAAGTGCGATGAAGAAATTACTCCAAAGTTCCTATCTAGCGGAGAACATAAGACACAAGTGTTTGTAGGGTACGAAACCACCTCAACGCTATTCTTTCCGATCAATCTATCCAAGAGTTCGTACTAAAATAACACCAAGCTATTCTTTCCGATCGATCTAACCAAGAGTTCGTACTAAAATAACACCAAAGCAAATTCAGATTTGTAATATTCAATCCAACACAAAGAACTTCAAAGAGTGCCCCAAGATTTCTACCGGAGAAACAAAGACAAGAATGTGCATCAACCCCTATGACATAGATTACCCCAATGTCACCTCGGGAATCCGCGAGTTGAATGGCAAAACATATATCAAGTGAATCAATATGATACCCCATTGTCACCAAGAGTATTCAATTGCAAGACATATATCAAGTGCTCTCAAATCCATAAAAGTATTCAATCCGATAACAACGAATTCTCAAAGGGAAAAACTCAATTCATCACAACAAGATAGAGAGGGGAAAACACCATATGATCCGACTATATTAACAAATCCCACGATACATCAAGATCGTGACATCTCAAGAACACGAGAGAGAGAGACTAAACACATGGCTACTGGTACAAACCCTCAGCCTCGAGGGTGCACTACTCGCTCCTCATCGTGGTGGCCCCCGAGATGATGAAGATGGCCGCCGGTGATGATCTCCCCCTCCGGCAGGGTGCCGAAATGGGGTCTAGATTGGTTTCTCGTGGTTATAGAGCCTTGCGGCGGCGGAACTTCTGATCTAGGGTAACCCCGAAGGGTTTTGGGATATTTGTGAATTTATAGGGTAAAGAGGGGGTGTGGGAGGCCACCGAGGTGGGCACAACCCACCTGGGCGCGCTTGGGCCCCCAAGCGCGCCCTGGTGAGTGTGCCCCCCACGGGGCACCCCGCAGGTGCTCCTCTGGCCCAATGGATGTCTTCCGGTCCATAAAAATTCTCCAAAAAGTTTCGTGGTGTTTGGACTCCCTTTGATATTGATTTCCTGCGATGTAAAAAACAAGCAAAAAACAGTAACTGGCACTGGGCATTGAGTCAATAGGTTAGTCCCAAAAAATAATATAAAGTTGCTATAAAACGATTGTAAAACATCCAAGAATGATAAAATAACAACTTGAATAGTTCATAAATTATAGATACGTTGGAGACGTATCAGCATCCCCAAGCTTAATTCCTAATCGTCCTCGAGTAGGTAAATGACAAAAGAAATAATTTATGAAGTGTGAATGCTAGCAAAGTGCATAAGTTTGATCAATGATAATTTGAAGCTAGCATCATAACATTAATTCTTTCTTATAAAACTTCTCATGTTAAAGTAGCAACCAATTCACATGTTAAGGTTCAAACAATGAATTCTCTTGAAACTCAACAACCTATATTCTCGGTCACCAAGAAATTGTAATTCAACTTATTCAACAGAGTTTAAGTAAGAGCTCCACATACTCAACCATCATATAGTCTTCTATGATTGGTAACACTCACCGCATACACATGAGCAAAACGTTTCAACCGGACACATAGAAAGATAGGGGATTATTGTTTTGCCTCCCAATGTATTCACCTCAAGGGTGATGTCAACAATATTAACTCATGCTACCCATATTCAATTGGACATATGTGCCTAGATCTTTCCTCACCACATGATGCTTGCCAAAGGAGAAAAATAAAAAGGAATAGAGAGGAAAACTTTGACTCTTTGCATAAAGGTAAATACTGAAAAGTAAAAGATAGGCCCTTCGCAGAGGGAAGCAGAGGTTGCCATGCGCTTATTTGTTTGTATGCTCAACCCCTTAGTGCAAAAGAACGTCAAGTTACATTGCCCCTTATGATAGCAACCTTTATTATGCAGTTTGTCGCTTTTATTCTTTGCCATCAAAAGTTCGTACAATTCTCAATTTTCTCTTACACTAAATGATCTAACACTTTTAGAAGCAATTTTTATTGCCTTATTGCACCGATGACAACTTACTTGAAGGATCTTATCCAATCCTTAGGTAGGTATGGTGGACACTTGAAAATAAGATTTGGGTTTAAGGGTTTTTGGATGCACAAGTAGTATCTCTACTTGGTGCGGAATTTTTGGCTAGCAAAGATGGGGGGCAAGCACCACATGTTGAAGGATCTATGACAATATAAGTTCTATGTGAATATGAACAAACATAAATCATTATGTTGTCTTCCTTGTCCAACGTCAACAATTTTGGCATATAATATTTTGATGGGGGCTCACAATCACAAAAGATTTCCAAGATAGTGTATTTTCATGTGAAAGTTCTCTTCCTTATACTAATTATTCGTGAATTGCTTGTATGACCAATATTGTGATTGTCAAGCCTCAAAAGATTTCACTTTATAAACCCAATGTGAAGCTACCACTAGGCATGATATGATTTCAACTTCATGACATTCAATTTATTCAACAATTTACTCACAGGATATAAGTGTTGACTCACAGGATATAAGTGAAGCACAAGAGTAAATGACATAGAAAAGAGCTTCGTTGACGGGATGTGAATGCCGCTTACTTAGCCTCCTCGCAATTACTTGAGGACTTTATTTTATTCAAAAACTTCCAGATCTAAGTACTTTATTAAAACAACAAGCAAAACAAAATAAAATGCAATTCCAAGGATAGCACACCTCATGCGAAGAAGCAAAAACTTAGGCTCAACCGATACTAACCGATAATTGTTGTTGAAGAAAGGTGGGATGCCTACCGGGGCATCCCCAAGCTTAGATGCTTTGAGAGTTCTTGAAATATTATCTTGGGATGCCTTGGGCATCCCCAAGCTTGAGCTTTTGTGTCTCCTTAATTCTTCTCATATCACGGTTTTCCAAAATCTCAAAAGCTTCATCCACACAAAACTCAACAAGAACTCGTGAGATAAGTTAGTATAAATCAGTGCAAAAACCATATCATTATCTACTATAGCAAATCACTAAAATTATTATGTAACATTGCATACTAAATGCCTCTGCATATTTAATACTCCTATCCTCAAATAGAATCATTAAACAAGCAAACATATGCAAACAATGCAAACATAACAGCAATGTGCCAAGACAATATAGTCTGTAAAGAATGCAAGAGTATCAATACTTATTCAACTCCAAACATTATGAAATTCTACCATAGTGTAAAAAATTTATCATAGCTTATTATGGAAAATGTTTCAACATTTTATCACATTCTGACTTTTCTAGGGAATTTTTGCAACAGCGGTAAACTTTCTTTTTTTCAAACAGCAACATGTAGACTTGCAAAATAAGCATGTCAAAGGCTATCAATGCCACTTTTATTGAAATAAAAGATGCAAAACTTTATTCTAAATAACAGCAAGCAAATCCTAACAAAATAAAATGACGCTCCAAGTAAAACTCATATCATGTGACGAATGAAAACATAGCTCCAAGTGAGGTTACCGACAATGTTGGAGACGAAAGAGGGGATGCCTTCCGGGGCATCCCCAAGCTTAGTTGCTTGTATCTTCCTTGAATATTACCTTGGGTTCCTTGGGAATCCCCAAGCTTAGGGTCTTGTCACTCCTTATTCTCCTCATATCGATATCTCACCCAAAACTTGAAAACTTCAATCACACAAAACTTAACGGAATTTCGTGAGATAGGTTAGTATGATAAAGAGCAAACCATTTCACTTTCGGTACTGTCAAAGACAAGATTCATAATTGTTATCACACCATGCCTACTGTAGCATATCATTTCCACAATTCATATTGAGCAATATAAGCCATAGAAACTAGAAAACAAGCAAACTATGCATTGAAAACAGAATCTGTCAAAAACAGAACAGTCTGTAATGATATGGATAACTACCGTACTTCTGCTACTCCAACAATTATGAAAAAATAGGACAACGTGAGAAATTTGTATATTAATCTTCTCCAAAAAAATCAACTCAAAATCTCTCTTCTGTCAAAAATGAGAATTATTTTCATGAGTGCAAAAGTTTCTGTTTTTCAGCAAGATCAAATCAACTATCACCCAACATGATCCCAAAGGCTTTACTTGGCACTTTATTGAAACAAAAGCAATAAAACATGATCAATACAATAGCATAATCATGTGAACACACAAAAACAGTAGGTAAAAGTGTTGGGTTGTCTCCCAACAAGCGCTTTTCTTTAATGCCTTTTAGCTAGGCATGATGAGTTCAATGATGCTCACATAAAAGATAAGAATTGAAACACAAAGAGAGCATCATGAAGCATATGACTAGCACATTTAAGTCTAACCCACTTCCTATGCATAGGGATTTTGTGAGCAAACAACTTATGGTAACAAGAATCAACTAGCATAGGAAGGCAAAACATGGATAACTTCAAAACTTTCAACATAAAGAGAGGAAACTTGATATTGTTGCAATTCCTACAAGCATATGTTCCTCCCTCGTAATAATTTTCAGTGGCATCATGAAAAAATTCAACAATATAACCATCACATAAAGCATTATTTTCATGATCCACAAGCACAGAAATTTTGTTACTCTCCACATAAGCAAATTTATTCTCATCCATAATTGTGGGAGCAAACTCAACAAAATAACTCTCATGTGATTGGAAATTAAAATCATGATGACAAGTTTCATGTTTATAAGCATACATGTCATCACCATAATCATCATATATAGGAACTTTGTTGTCATAATCAATTGCAACCTCCTCCAAAATAGTGGATTCATCATTAAATAAAGTCATGACCTCTCCAAATCCACTTTCATCAATATAATCATCATAAATAGGAGGCATGCAATCATCATAACAAATTTTCTCATCAAAACTTGGGGGACTAAAAATATCATAATCATCAAATATAGCATCCCCAAGCTTGTAACTTTGCATATCATTAGCATCATGGATATTCAAAGAATTCATACTAACAACATTGCAATCATGCTCATCATTCAAATATTTTGTGCCAAACATTTTGTTGACTTCTTCTTCTAACAATTGAGCACAATTTTCTGAACCATCATTTTCAAGAAAGATATTATAAAGATGATCAATAATATGATGCAACCTCAATTCCATTTTTATGTAGTTTTCTTTTATAAACCAAACTAGTGATAAAACGAGAAACTAAAAGATTCAACTGCAAGATCTAAAGATATACCTTCATGCACTCACCTCCCGGGCAACGGCGCCAGAAAAGAGCTTGATGTCTACTACGCAACTTTATTCTTGTAGACACGTGTTGGGCCTCCAAGCGCAGAGTTTTGTAGGACAGTAGCAATTTTCCCTCAAGTGGATGACCTAAGGTTTATCAATCCGTGGGAGCCATAGGATGAAGATGGTCTCTGATAACCCACAAGTATAGGGGATCTCAACAGTTTTCGAGGGTAGAGTATTCAACCCAAATTTATTGATTCGACACAAGGGGTGCCAAAGAATATTCTCAAGTATTAGCAGTTGAGTTGTCAATTCAACCACACATGAAAGACTTAATATATGCTGCAAAATATTTAGTAGCAAAGTAGTATGGAAGTAACGGTAACGGTGGCAAAAGTAACAGTAGTAGTTTTTGTAGCAACCGTAACAGCGGCAACGGAAAAGTAACTAAGCAAAGATCAATATGTGAAAAGCTCGTAGGCAATGGATCAATGATGGATAATTATGTCGGATGAGATTCCTCATGCAACAGTTATAACATAGGGTGACACATAACTAGCTCCAGTTCATCAATGTAATGTAGGCATGTATTCCGAATATAGTTATACATGCTTATGGAAAAGAACTTGCATGACATCTTTTGTCCTACCCTCCCGTGGCAGCGGGGTCCTATTGGAAACTAAGGGATATTAAGGCCTCCTTTTAATAGAGTACCGGACCAAAGCATTAACACTTAGTGAATACATGAACTCCTCAAACTACGGTCATCACCGGGAGTGGTCCCGATTATTGTCACTTCGGGGTTGCCGGATCATAACACATAGTAGGTGACTATTGACTTGCAAGATAGGATCAAGAACTCACATATATTCATGAAAACATAATAGGTTCAGATCTGAAATCATGGCACTTGGGCCCTAGTGACAAGCATTAAGCATAGCTAAGTCATAGCAACATCAATCTTAGAACATAATGGATACTAGGGATCAAACCCTAACAAAACTAACTCGATTACATGGTAAATCTCATCCAACCCATCACCGTCCAGCAAGCCTACGATGGGATTACTCACGCACGACGGAGAGCATCATAAAATTGGTGATGGAGGATGGTTGATGATGATGATGGCGACAGATTCCCCTCTCCGGAGCCCCGAACGGACTCCAGAACAGCCCTCCCGAGGAAGATTAGGGCTTGGCGGGGGCTTCGTATCATAAAACGCGATGAATCCTTCTCTCTGATTTTTTCCCCGAAAGTGAATATATGGAGTTGGGGTTGAGGTCGGTGGAGTCCCGGGGGGCCACGAGGTAGGGGGTGCCCTGCACCCTCGTGGATAGGGTGTGGGCCCCCTGATGCTGATTCTTTGCTAGTATTTTTCATTAATTCCAAAACGTGTCTTCGTGGATTTTCAGGTTATTCCAAGAACTTTTGTTTCTGCACAAAAATAACACCATGACAGTTCTGCTGAAAACAACGTCAGTCTGGGTTAGTTCCATTCAAATCATTTAAGTTAGAGTCCAAAACAAGGGAAAAAGTGTTTGGAAAAGTAGATACGTTGGAGACGTATCAGTCTCTCTCAAACAACCCTGCAATCAAATACAAGAAATCTCTTGTGTCCCCAACACACCCAATACAATGGCAATTTGTACAGGTGCACTAGTTCGGCGAAGAGATGGTGATAAAAGTGTAATATGGAGGGTAGAAATATATTTTTATAATCTGAATAAATAAAAACAGCAAGGTAGCAAATAGTAAATGGGCACAAAACGGTATTGCAATGCTTAGAGATAAGGCCTGGGGTCCGTACTTGCACTAGTGCAATCTCTCAACAATGCTAATATAATTGGATCACATAAACATCCCTCAAAGTGCGATGAAGAAATTACTCCAAAGTTCCTATCTAGCGGAGAACATAAGACGGAATTGTTTGTAGGGTACGAAACCACCTCAAAGCTATTCTTTCCGATCAATCTATCCTAGAGTTCATACTAAAATAACACCAAGCTATTATTTCTGATCGATCTAAGCAAAAGTTCGTACTAAAATAACACCATAGAAAATTCAGATTCGTAATATTCAATCCAACACAAAGAACTTCAAAGAGTGCCCCAAGATTTCTACCGGAGAAACAAAGACAAGAACGTGCATCAACCCCTATGCATAGATTACCCCAATGTCAACTCGGGAATCCGCGAGTTGAATGCCAAAACATATATAAAGTGAATCAATATGATACCCCATTGTCACCAAGAGTATTCAATTGCAAGACATATATCAAGTGCTCTCAAATCCATAAAAGTATTCAATCCGATAACAACGAATTCTCAAAGGGAAAAACTCAATTCATCACAACAAGATAGTGAGGGGAAAACACCATATGGTCCAACTATATTAACAAAGCCCACGATACATCAAGATCGTGACATCTCAAGAACACGAGAGAGAGAGACTAAACACATAGCTATTGGTACAAACCCTCAGCCCCGAGGGTGCACTACTCCCTCCTCATCGTGGTGGCCACCGAGATGATGAAGATGGCCACCGGTGATGATCTCTCCCTACGGCAGGGTGACGAAACGGCGTCTAGATTGGTTTCTCTTGCCTACAGAGCCTTGCGGCGGCGAAACTTCTGATCTAGGGTAAGCCCGAAGGGTTTTGGGATATTTGTGAATTTATAGGGTAAAGAGGGGGTGCGGGAGGCCACCAAGGTGGGTAGAACCCACCTGGGCGCGCCTGGGCCCCATACGCACCCTGGTGGGCATGCCCCCCTCGGGGCACCCCCAGGTGCTACTCTGGCCCAATGGATGTCTTCTGGTCCATAAAAAATCTCCAAAAAATTTCCTGGTGTTTGGACTCCGTTTGATATTGATTTCCTGCGATGTAAAAAACAAGCAAAAAACATCAACTGGCACTGGGCACTGGCTCAATAGGTTAGTCCCATAAAATGATATAAAGTTGCTATAAAATGATTGTAAAACATCCAAGAATGATAAAATAATAGCATGAATACTTCATAAATTATAGATACGTTGGAGACGTACCAGCATCCTTTCCCGCCTACGTTTTGGGGGAAGAGGACCGAGGCCACTATAAATATAGGTTAGCCACCACCATGGCGAGGGGATCGGATCCTTTCCACGTCCACTAGAGCAGACCTCGCGAGGTTGTTCATCCCTTGTACTAGTTCATCCTAAGCCCCTCGTGAGGCCAATCCACTATGTCGGGGATATACGCCACAGCGTAAACCGGCCGGAAGTATAACCCGGCCGGACTTGGCGGTTTACTTGAGACCCGATTGACACTTGGCAATTCACTGGCGACCTGCCCTGACCAGACGGTTTACAAGCAACCTGCCTGGACATTATAACTCACTGGTAACCCAGCGGGCAGGGACAGACGGATGACAAGGCCCAAGGCCCAGAGGGCCGGTTTATATTAATGGTTGGCCAGTTTAAGAGGAAAGGCGTGAAGAATATTACCTTACAAGGAGATAAAGACCCGGACTTGTATCCGGTTTGTATTAGAAGGTAGACTAGTCCTAATCCTAATAGGACTCCACATGTAACCCGCCCCTCTAACTTATATAAGGAGGGGCAGGGCTCCCCAAAGAGGGAGAAGCAAGAAGCAACAATCTCTAGGGCTAGACACAAAGAGCCGGTTTACCGGCAACTCTCTCGTGATCATAATGATACCTAGCCACAAACAGCATGTAGGGTTGTTACCGGATGATGTTTCCCGGGGCCCGAAGCTGTCTAAATCCTTGTCTTGTATCGCGTCTCTCGATTCCGCTCAACCCCTCTCAAGCTACCACATAGATGCGTTGGCCTCACGACTAAGTCCTGACACTAAGGACATCTGCCGTGACAAAACCACGACAGTTGGCGCCCACCGTGGGGCCTGCGCACGGTGGTGATGAGTTCTTGAAGGGATCTTTACAGGGATGAAAAAGCTCGTGATGTGCTGGATGAAGAAGAACCGGCGCAAAAGAAGATACATCGTCTCCGTGGAAGCAGTAGAAGGGAGATACGAGATTGAGATTAAAGAAATTAGGGTTTTGTGTCCGGTTCACCGCCGACGCGAGACGATCTGCCCAAACCGATGGGAGATTCACCGAGTCCTGCAAGCTGTCAAGCCACAGTTTCCATTGAAGCAGACAAAGGGTTGCCGCTGTCCGATCCGCCGAATCCGTAAAGTTACTGCGGCTGGATTACCGGTTCAAGTCCCGAGACTGTTTTGTGTTGCTAGTCCGTGGGGATACAAAGATAAATCAAGTGGAGATCAAAACTAGTACTGCTATGAGTGCCAATTGATGGCTACTGCGAAGGTATCAGATCACCAGGTGATTAGACAAATCACTGCTCCTGCTGCCGCTAGGCCGGGGGCAGTCTGTTTCCTCATAAAAATCAAATACTATGTTTGCACGGGAATCAAGGAGTAGTACTACTACCTATTTGGATGGGAAGGAATAAGACAAGAGGCATGCACCAAAAATCAGTCAAGTTCATCACGTGAGTCTCCCAATGGCCTGTTTCATGTCCAGCTTAAAAAGAAAAGGAAAAAGGGAGATTATGACCTAGAAGACACGGATATGGATAGCCAAACTAACATCGATCAAGATGAGGATTTGAAACAGGGGTCAGACTCGGACTCCGCCATGGCCTGCCGCGCGATGAGCCGCCAGGAATATATTGAGGCTTCCCTTTATGAGCCACCGTCCATTGGGACAGGCCCTGAGCCACCTTGCTGCTCGCCTTCGCTTATATTATTGTGACCCGCCGAAGTGCACACCCGTTTCTTGAGCCGGCCGCTCCATCTCCGATGTGGGTGAGCCGCCCCCTGCTCCGTTGACTCGTCATGAGTCGCCACGATTAAATCGCCATTGCCAGCGCCGCGCCTGCCGCGTGATGAGTCGTCAGGGATGTGTTGAGCCGCCCCTCCCTCTGCGCGCACTTATGCCGAAAAGACTGTAACTACGGTGATGAGGGACATTGGCTACAAACACTACTGTGGCTAGTGCGTTGCATAATGTTATCAGTACTAATTCCTACGTGAAGATCCTGACGTCATCATCAACTTGGCAGCTGAGTATCATCCAGACGAATCAGGTGATATCTATCTAAGCTTGTTTCACTAACACATATTGTTTTTATCAAAGAACAATTACTTGGTCTATGATATTTTTTTTCGCAGGACCATTATTCCTTACCAAAAGGTGTTGCAAAAGGGGCGTGACCAAATATTATTTTTGCACTAGCGCTCATCCTGCGTAGGTTGCCACCCCCACTACATCAACACACGCGTTTGACTTATTGTCTGCCCCCGCGGCCGATTCTCCCGCCCGCGCCAGTTTACAAACGCCGCGGTCGATTCATCTGTCTGTGCCGCCTCTGATGTTGCGGTCGTATTTTCCGTCCGTCCCTTGCGGTCTGGTCTACATCAACACACCAGGCCACACCTGTCTGCATGAGCTGTCTATTGAGTATGAACAAGTCACTGCTTGGGTAGCCTGGTTTTCTTCCAACAAATTGGAGGCAAATTATCATCAGCCGCCTTCTGCACTGGATGGATCAATGGGCAGGCGCACAAGTCGTCGCCACTACAGTTTGGTTAACTTCAAATCGCCAGTTGGAAGGAACCATTGGCCGAGTTGCTGACACGGCTCATACGGGATCATTTATAACCCGCCACAGTCACCCCAACCTTCTGTGGATTCACATCGTGCTATCAACACCAATGATATACAAGTTATGCCGGTTTACATTATGGTCAAATATGGAGAGTTTCAAGCCAACTCCTCGAGTCACCTTTGAGACTCGGGGGCTACGATGACATGACTCAGCAAATCTTGCCAGTTTCAGCAAATTTAAAAACCCCAGGACGATGGAGGGAAAGATAACCCGGTCCCGGAGGCTACTGTTATATTGATGAAAATTTAAAGACCGTCAGAAAATTTCCGGTTTAGAAAGTATATGACAGTTACAAAATCCGGCTCAATGAAGAAGTTCCCAGTCATCAGAAAAGATTCTGGTTTAAAATCCGGTTCAAGAGAAAGATGTCTCCCACAATGCTTTGAAGCTCTCAATATCCGGTTTAAAATCCCGGTTCAAGAAGAATTTATCTCTTGCAAAAGGTTAAAGGTTGCCGAAGAGGACCTGCTGCCATGATGCGCGGTTCAAACATGGGTATCCTGCCTTATTGGCTTATCATATTATTGATCACTTGGGGGCTTGGTCGTATCCGAACCATAGCTACACCTCTTGATCGGCGCAATGCCACATCATCACTTGGGGGCTTGGTCGTATTCGAACCATAGCTACACCTCTTGATCGGCGCAATGCCACAGCATCACTGGGGGCTTGGTCGAACCTGAATCATAGCTACACCTCTTGATCGGCGCAATGCCACAGCATCACTTGGGGGCTTGGTCGAACCCGAACCATAGCTACACCTCTTGATCGGCGTAATGCCACAACATCACTTGGGGGCTTGGTCGAACCCGAACCATAGCTACACCTCTTGATCAAATTTGGGGCCTGGCGGCCCGTGAAAAGCCTCGACTACAACAATTTTATTTGCCTTTTGCTAAGTTTCTCTTTCTTTTGATAAGATTTGTGATGTTTTCAAACCGGTGTTTATCAACCCGGTTAGGTTGTCAACTACAAGTTGTCAATATATGATCAATCATAATCCAGAGATTATCAACCCGGTCTGGTTTTGACTACAAGTCGCCAGTATTATATATGGTTAATCCGGTGTTTATCACAACCCGGTACGGTTTTATCATAAACCGGCGCAATATGGAAGGAGTTATCAGTACTCAAGATTGGGGTTATCACCTTTTACTACAATAAAGTTGTTATCATATTGAATGAATAAGGTTTTTATACCGGATTATATTATCTTGAATAGCCAACATGGCTGGATTTTTATTATGGTTATTAGTAACCGGTATTATTGAGGTTTTCAAAGTCGCTTTAGCGCAATGGCTATTATTTTATCAAAGGATATGATTTATTCTACAATGGAAGGAATAGTCCCGAATCACTGCAGGCTTACGACCCGGTACTTGGGGGCTACATTATTCAAATTGAGATTACATGCAAGTCTCATGTCGCTGCAAGCATGCACCATGACACTTGGGGGCTAATGCAAAGTCATTTTTTATTGGCCTTATTGAAGACCCGACTCATCACATCATAATGAGCCGGCCCTTGGGGGCTACCAATTGCTCCTGTCAAACATTCAAGGTATACAAGCCTTAATCCATTATATTAAAGGGTTCATTGCTCAGTTGGTAAAGCACAAAGCTCTTAACCTTATGAACGTGGGTTCAAGCCCTACGATGGAAGCTACATTATAAGATGTTATTTTCATTGAAGTATATATCAAGTCCCGGTTCAGTATTATCTTACTAAGCCGGCCCTTGGGGGCTACACACCACTTCTAAAATCTACATGATTATATTTACAAGTCCCTGCTCATTATTGCATAATGACCCGGCCCTTGGGGGCTACACTGGTTGACGTTTTTATAAGCAATTACAAGTCCTAGGTTGCTGCAAGCATGACAACCCGACACTTGGGGGCTACATATATGGAGTATTCAGTTTATATGATTGAGATGAACAAACCGGATTTCTTCAAGGTTGAAAACACTTATTGGAGCAAGCCTTAAGTTATCACTATGTTCTCCTCTTAAGACTTGGGGGCTACAGGTATTATGCATATAAAGGAGGAACGTCTTCAGTTTATCAGTTTTGAGCAAATCAGGAAGATCAATTACATGACCCGGTGTCGACAACAATTATGACCCGGTGCCATCAATATTTATAAACCGGCAATTTTGACAATGATAAACCGGCAAGTTCTACATTTTCAAACCGGTGGATATCAGTTGAATATTTGAAGACCAATATTTTTGTCAAGTCAGCGCATTGAAGGCGGATTCAAATGGATTCTTTATTTACGAAATATCTTCTGCAAGCAAATTGATTATGAAGCTGGTCTATTGACTCGGATTTTCTAGAAGGAGGAAATGACAAGGACTTATGGATGATCAGATGCCGGTTTACAAGAATTCTTAACCCGGAGCATAATCTGTCAAATTTGTTCTTGTGTTTGTTTTACAGGATCAGTTTAACATGGATAAATCCAAATTAAACTGGGGGCTAATGTCGGGGATATACCCCGCGGCATAAACCGGCCGGAAGTATAACCCGGCCGGACTTGGTGGTTTACTTGAGACCCGATTGACACTTGGCGATTCACTGGCGACCTGCCCTGACCAGACGGTTTACAAGCAACCTGCCTGGACATTATAACTCACTTGTAACCCGGCGGGCAGGGACAGACGGATGACAAGGCCCAAGGCTCAGAGGGCCGGTTTATATTAATGGTGGGCCGGTTTAATAGGAAAGGCGTGAAGAATATTACCTTACAAGGAGTTAAAGACCCGGACTTGTATCCGGTTTGAATTAGAAGGTAGACTAGTCCTAATCCTAATAGGACTCCACATGTAACCCGCCCCTCTAACTTATATAAGGAGGGGCAGGGCTCCCCAAAGAGGGAGAAGCAAGAAGCAACAATCTCTAGGGCTAGACACAAAGAGCCGGTTTACCGGCAACTCTCTTGTGATCATAATGAGACCTAGCCACAAACAGCATGTAGGGTTGTTACCGGATGATGTTTCCCGGGGCCCGAAGCTGTCTAAATCCTTGTCTTGTATTGCGTCTCTCGATTCCCCTCAACCCCTCTCATGCTACCACATAGATGCGTTGGCCTCGCGACTAAGTCCTGACACTAAGGACATCTGCCGTGACAAAACCACGACACACCACAAAGCAGGAGTAGGGTCTTACACCGCAAGGTGGGCCGAACCTTGGTAAACTGTTGTGTTCTTCTTCCTCCTTGTTTGTGCGAATCGAGCTAGGCTGTGGGGCGACGGGCTAGTAGGCTGGATAGGTTGAGTCCTTCGCACACGCCCCAAAGTTCGAACCTTTCTTGGGTCCGCGGAGCCCTGAATCCGACATTTGGCGCGCCTGGTAGGGGCGTGTTGAAGCCTCTCTTCCACCGTTCGTTCGGTCGCTCCTATGGCCGACGCTCGCCGTGTCCGTGCCGAGCACCGGGCCGCTCGTGTTGCTCAGACAGCACCCATGGGCAACGGCGCTCCTCGCCGCTCTGCCTCCCTGGTGGCTAACACCGCCACTGACCCTGTCGCTCGTGAACAGCAGGATTCGTCGCTGCCACCGTCCGTGCGGCGCGACGGCCGTACCGCTACTCCATCTTTCACTCCAGCCACGGTTCATCCACCCATACTCGTCGCGGGCTGATGAACACGCAGGCTGCGCTGCTTATGGCGCGTGAGCTTCTGCATTACCGCTCGGCCAACGACCTCTACGATGACTGGCTCGGCCGCATCGTCGAGCTCGTCATCACCGCCGGTGAGGCCCCTGCACCATCCCGCTCGCCCCATCCCCCGCCGTCCCTGGCGGACGATGTGGCTCACAGCGCGCCCCCTTCTCCTCCTCTGCATGACGTGGACCCCGAGCCTAGGCGTGAGGCACCCCAGCGCGACCCGCCGCGTAGGGCGCCGGTGCGCGATGAAGCAAGCTACCAGGTGGTGCAGCGGCCCCAAGGGGAAGCACGCGCTTCCAGCACCGCCACGTCAAGACCGTGTGCCACAAGAGGCGGTGGCGCGCAGGCCCAAAGATCAAGCTCCCCCCATGCGACCGGCCCCTCTGAGTATGGCAGGCTGCCGTGCTTTCACCCTGGAGCTGCGCCGCGTCGTTTGGCTTGGCAAATTCAAGCCGGATATGCCTCCACGGTATGAAGGTGCTCGTGACCCCGCGGAGTTTCTCCAGCTCTACGAGCTAAGCATCAAGGTAGCGAACGACAATAACAAGGTCATGGCAAACTGGTTCCCCATGGACCTCAAGGATGGCGCACGTTCTTGGCTCCTGAACCTCCCAGTGGGGTCGATCACCTCCTGGGACAAGCTACGCGAGCGCTTCATCGCCAACTTCCAGGGCACTCGTGACCGCGCTCCTACAGCAGGCGACCTGCGACGCATAAAGCAGTAGCCGGGCGAGACCTTGCACAAGTACATACGGCGCTTCACGAACGTTCGCCTCAAGATCCCAAAGGTGTTGGATGAGGCCATCATTTCGGCATTCACCGATGGCGTCCGGGATATCAAGATGAAGGAGGAGCTCGCCATACAGGAGGACTTATGTTCGGCTCTTGAGATGTTCAACATGGCAACTAGGTGCGCGAGGGCAGAGGAAGCATGCCTCTCCCTCTTGGAGCTTCCGGAGGTTGATCCTGAAGACAAGAAAGCCAAGGCTAAGGAAGTGAAGCGTAAGGGCCCTGCCGTGCTGGCCGCGAAGCCCGAGATGAAGCGCGACCGTGACCACGATGAGCCTTCCAGGGGCAGCCGCCCGTTCTACGTCTTCCACAATGTCCACAACCACAACACCAACAACTGTCAGGAGCTCAGGTCAATCCGCGACGGGCGCCTTGGCTGCCGTACCGAGCGCAACGACCGCGGCTATGACCATGGAGGAGGCCATGGTGGAGGCCGCTGGAACAACCGCGACCCCCGCCAGGACTGGCGCGACCAACCCTGTGAGGACCGCTGGCAGGGCCAGCCTCATGATGACCCTTGGCGGGACCAGCCTCGAGAGGACCGTCCTCAGGGCAATGCTGGCCTCCCTCCGCTGCCGCCGCTGCCAGGGAGAAATGACGAGCGCCACCCAAGATGCAGGCGACCACATGTGGGCGTGCTTCGACGCGTGCCTTCATGAGCAAGGCTCCAGGCGCGAGGTGCGAGGCACTTAGGAGTTCATCACCAAGGCAATAGGGGAGCTTCAGGAGGCGCGAGCCATGCGTGGCGAGCGCCGCCCCGCACCACCGGGTGTAGCGCGGCCCCTAACATGGGCGGTGAGCTGCGCATCCGCGTCAACATTCCAGGCCTTAACAGGGCCGCTTCTCAGGAGCTCTTCTGGCCGTCCTGTGTCGGCCGGAGTGGGGGCTACCCCTGCAGCTATGTCCGCATGCCATTCGGCGTGCTGAACGTGCCGCCTCATACCAGCGCTACATGCAAGGAGTCTTGGCGGCCCACGAGGCGAGGCGCCAGGCAGTCCTGAAGGAGGAGGCGCTGGACCCTCGCGAGCTCTTCGGGCCTCCGGAGCCTTTCGAGCCCCAGGAGCCAGCGGGCTTGTGAGGAGCGATCTCTGCAGCACGCGTCTTCAGCTACTCCAATGCTTCTACAACGATGGTGCCAGGTGACCTTTTGGTTTCTTTAGTTAAGGGCGCCCCTCGGGCTGCATCATCCTCAGGCTGCTGGGGCCCGTCCTCACAGCTGCGTCATTTTGATTCATGTACTCTGGATCAGTTATGCATGCTCAAGTTATTATGGCTGTTAACAGTGCGCCTGTCGACCGTCATCTATGGAGTTGCGTTCTGCGATCCCCGCGCGCTGCTAACCCGCCTCTCGCTTGTCCCGCGAGGGGGGCTGCTAGCACGGTGTCTGTGCTTGGGTCCGTCCCTACAGCGTTGATAAACCTAAGAGACCGAGCTCTAGTTCACGGCCGGCCCCGCGCACGTCACCTTATTAGATCCTGAGTGCCTCCGTCTTCTCGCGGAAAGATCACGGGCAGGATAGCAAGCACGGCTGCCCCCTTGCGATTTATGACTAACTCGCAGGAACCTCCGGAGGCAGGACCCCGAGCGGCTTCGCCAACACCTTGATACGTCTCCAACGTATCTATAATTTTTTATGTATTCATGCCATGTTTATAATATTTTTACATGATTTTGGTTTGATTTGGTTAGAAATAACCCGGACTGACGTTGTTTTCAGCAGAACTAACGTGGCGTTGTTTTTGTGCAGAAATAAAAGTTCTCAGAATGCGCTGAAAATTAATGGAGATTTTTTCTGGAAAATATAAAAAATACTGGAACAAAGAGTTACCAGAAGGGAGTCCCGTGGGCCCCACGATGGACGGCGCTGCCACTCCCTGGGCGCGCCCCTATGCCTCGTGGACTCTCCGTGGGGCCCCCTGACTTGTTCTCGACGCCAACCTCTCCTATAAATCCCCAAACCTCCAGAAAATAACCTAGATTGGGAGTTCCGCCGCCGCAAGCCTCTATAGCCACCAAAAACCAATCGGGACCCTGTTCCGGCACCCTGCCGGAGGGGGGAATCATCACCAGTGGCCATCTTCATCACCCCGACGCTCTCCATGACGAGGAGGGAGTAGTTCACCCTCGGGGCTGAGGGTATGTACCAGTAGCTATGTGTATGATCTCTCTCTCCCGTGTTCTTGATATGGCACGATCTTGATGTACCGCGAGCTTTGCTATTATAGTTAGATCTTATGATGTTTCTCCCCCTCTATCTCTTGTAATGGATTGAGTTTTCCCTTTGAAGTTATCTTATCGGATTGAGTCTTTAAGGATTTGAGAACACTTGATGTGTGACGCCCGGACAATTAGGCTACAGTAATCCCACGCTAATGATGCCACATCACCTTGGTTATTGTTACTAATCTCTCGTTAGTTCAAAAACCGGTTCAAAATTAAAATTCAATATATGGCAAACAACAAAAGTTTTCAAATATTAAAACTAAAATGTTCAATAAATAGTAGATAAGTCAGAGGCTATGATAAAATTGTAAGCAACATTATTGAAATTTGATAAGTGACTTAAACAACCTCAAACAGTGACTAAAAACATTATTTAATAACTTTTTTATTAATACAAAACAAATATGAAATGATATTTACCCGAAACTAGTTTTTGGTGGTAGGATATATTGTGCTGTGATTTGTGGGCCTGCTCTCATATTTTACAAAACTCATTTGGTGCCCAAACAATTAACCAAAACAGAAAAGAAAAATAAATCAAAAAAGGAAAATACAAAATAGAAATAAAATCAGAAAAGCCCCCCCCCAGCTAGGCCAAGTGGCCCAGCTGGCCTCAGCCGCCTGAATGGGCCGGCCCACCCCCTGCCTACTAACCCACTCCCCCTCCCACCGTAACCCTAACCTACCCCCAC
>NC_057796.1:187952267-188020619 GCF_018294505.1 Triticum aestivum
ACTCCCCCACACTCCTGGCTTCCCCTCCCTCCCCGATCCAGATCAGATCGGGGCACGCACGCATCGACCTCGACGACCCGACGCCGTCGCCACCGCCTGGAGCCACATCTCCGGAGCCCCACGCCACCCCGATCCCGTCGCCTTGTCCCCGCCGTCGCTCGCCATCGTCCCCGTCCTCCGCCCCGAGACTCGCTGCCATTTCCCCACGAACGCCGGTGAGGCACCGTGCCTCCCCTCTTCCCCCTCTGTCCCTTGCTCGCCGCCGCCCCATGTTGTGGCCTCGCGGTCGCCTTTGCGCCTCCCCGCTTGCCTTCCATCACCGCCTGCCGCTGCGCGTCGCCCGCGCCTCGACTCCACCACGTTGTCCGTCGCGCCTAGGCGCGTCCCCGCGAGCACCTGGCCGCGCAGCCGCTGCTCTCTGCCGCTGTGGATCGCGGCTGCCTGCGCGCCCCACTTGTCGCCCCCCTCTGCTACTAACCGCTGCTCCACCCCGTCCCTGGCCACCGGCCCTGAGCCGCTCCGCCACCACAGCGCCCCGCGTGCTCCGCCACCGCCATCTATCGCCGTTCGCGCCCGGTGTTGCTCGCCGCCCCCCTCCCCCGCGCGCATCCGCAGACGCCCGTGCGCGCCCTCGCCTCCTCTGTGCCCCGGCTTCGCCTCGTCCGCCCCGACGCACCGTCGCGGCGCCCCGGCACCGCCCACATCACCACAGCCTCGCCCCGCCATGGCCTCTCCGCTGCCAGGTCGGCGCCAGCTGGCGCCGCTCCGGCGTCCTCCCCTCACCGTGGCACCGACTGGCCGCGCCCAGTCCGGGCGCTCGCGCCCGCGCGCCCCCGGGTCCAGGCGCTCGTGCACCCACACCCAGTAGCCCACCTGTTTACCCCCTGTGCCATTGACAACAGGGCCCCACCCCCCAAAAAACGAATCTAAAATAAAGTAAATAAATTATTAATTAATTAATTAGTGAATTAGTTAAGTTAATTAATTCTGTTAACTAAACTAATTGAATCTAATTAACCTAATCTTTTAGTTAAGCTAATTAACTCTGATTATTTAAACTGTGTCAATGACAGCGGGACCTAGCTGTCAGTTTGACTAGTCAACGGTCAGAATTGACCGCTGACGTCATGATGACATCATAAATGCTTTTTGATTAAATTAATTCTGCTAATTCTAAAGATCATTTAAAAACTTTGAAAATTAATATAAAATGAACTGTAACTTGGGTGAAAATACTTTGTACATGAAAGTTGCTCAAAACGACGAGACGAATCCGAATACGTAGCCCATTTGTCCGCCACACATCCCTAGCATATCGAACACACAACTTTCCCCCTCCGGTTCATCTGTCCGAAAACGCGAAACACCGGGGATACTTTCCCGGATCTTTCCCCCCTTCGCCGGTATTACCTATCCCTGCGTTAGATCACCTCTAGCACCGCGTATTGACATGTTATGCTTTGTGATGCTTTGATTGCTTTGTTATTTATTATGTTCCCCCTCCGTTACTTCTTTCCGGTAGACCCCGAGACCGCTGCCGGTACCCCTGTGATCGGCTACATCGACGACGAACCATTCTCTTGCCAGAGCAACCAGGCAAGCCCCCCCCCTTGATCACCAGATATCTCCTATTCTTCTCTATACTACTTGCATTAGAGTAGTGTAGCATGTTACTGCTTTCGGTTAATCCTATTCTGCTGCATAGCTTGTTATTGTTGCTACAGTTGTTACCTTACCTGCAACCCTAAATCCTTAGTATAGGATGCTAGTATTCCATCAGTGGCCCTACACTCTTGTCCGTCTGCCATGCTATACTAGTGGGCCATGATCACTTCGGTAGGTGATTACGGGAATATGCTATATACTTTATACTGTTACATTACTTGTGATACTGTTCGGAGATGGGGGCTGAAGGGGCAGGTGGCTCCATCCCGGTAGAGGTGGGCCTGGGTTCCCGACGGCCCCCGACTGTTACTTTGTGGCGGAGCGACAGGGCAGGTTGAGACCACCTAGGAGAGAGGTGGGCCAGGCCCTGGTCGGCGTTCGTGGTTACTTCAAAATAACACACTTAACGAGATCTTGGTATGTGATCTGAGTCTCGCCACTGGCCTATATGCACTAACCAACTATGCGGGAACAGTTATGGGCACTCGACGTCGTGGTATCAGCCGAAGCCTTCTTGACGTCAGCGACTGAGCGGCGCGCGCCGGATTGGAATGTAAGCCTGCTCTTGTATTAAGGGGGCTAGTTCTGCTTCCGGCCGCCCTCGCAACATGCAGGTGTGCAATGGGCGATGGGCCCGGACCCCTGCGCCATAGGATTTAGACCGGCGTGCTGACCTCTCTGTTGTGCCTAGGTAGGGCTGCGACGTGTTGATCTTCCGAGGCCGGGCATGACCCAGGAAAGTGTGTCCGGCCAAAGAGGATCGAGTGTGTTGGGTAATGTGGTGCACCCCTGCAGGGAAGTTTATCTATTTGAATAGCCGTGATCTTCGGTAACAGGACGACTTGGAGTTATACCTTGACCTTATGACAACTAGAACCAGATACTTAGTAAAACACACCCTTCCAAGTGCCAGATATAACCCGGTGATCGCTCTCACATAGGGCGACGAGGGAAGGATCGCCGGGTAGGTTTTTGCTATACGATGCTACTTGGTGAACTTACCATCTACTCTCTTCTACATGCTGCAAGATGGAGGTGGCCAGAAGCGTAGTCTTCGACAGGATTAGCTATCCCCCTCTTATTCTAGCATTCTGCAGTTTAGTCCACCGATATGGTCCTTTACACATATACCCATGCATATGTAGTGTAGCTCCTTGCTTGCGAGTACTTTGGATGAGTACTCACGGTTGCTTTTCTCCCTCTTTTCCCCCTTTCCCTTCTACCTGGTTGTCACAACCAGATGCTGGAGCCCAGGAGCCAGATGCCACCGTCGACGACGACTCCTACTACACCGGAGGTGCCTACTACTACGTGCAAGCCGCTGACGACGACCAGGAGTAGTTTAGGAGGATCCCAGGCAGGAGGCATGCGCCTCTTTCGATCTGTATCCCAATTTGTGCTAGCCATCTTATGGCAACTTGTTTAACTTATGTCTGTACTCAGATATTGTTGCTTCCGCTGACTCGTCTATGATCGAGCACTTGTATTTGAGCCCTCGAGGCCCTTGGCTTGTATTATGATGCTTGTATGACTTATTTTATTTTTAGAGTTGTGTTGTGATATCTTCCCGTGAGTCCCTGATCTTGATCGTACATGTTTGCGTGTATGATTAGTGTATGATTGAATCGGGGGCGTCACATGATGCATGTCTTACATGTGCTTATCTGTGGTGACAATGGGATATTCACGTGATCCACTTGATGTATGTTTTGGTGATTAACTTGCGAGTTCTGTGACCTTGTGAACTTATGCATAGGGGTTGGCACACGTTTTCGTCTTGACTCTCCGGTAGAAACTTTGGGGCACTCTTTGAAGTTCTTTGTGTTGGTTGAATAGATGAATCTGAGATTGTGTGATGCATATCGTATAATCATACCCGCGAATACTTGAGGTGACATTGGAGTATCTAGGTGACATTAGGGTTTTGGTTGATTTGTGTCTTAAGGTGTTATTATACTACGAACTCTAGGGCTGTTTGTGACACTTATAGGAATAGCCCAATGGATTGATCGGAAAGAATAACTTTGAGGTGGTTTCGTACCCTACAATAATCTCTTCGTTTGTTCTCCGCTATTAGTGACTTTGGAGTGCGAGTGACTCTTTGTTGCATGTTGAGGGATAGTTATATGATCTAATTATGTTATCCTTGTTCAGAGAACTTGCACTAGTGAAAGTATGAACCCTAGGCCTTGTTTCAACGCATTGCAATACCGTTTTCGCTCACTTTTATCATTAGTTACCTTGCTGTTTTTATATTTTCAGATAACAAAAACCTATATCTACCATCCATATTGCACTTGTATCACCATCTCTTCGCCGAACTAGTGCACCTATACAATTTACCATTGTATTGGGTGTGTTGGGGACACAAGAGACTCTTTGTTATTTGGTTGCAGGGTTGTTTGAGAGAGACCATCTTCATCCTACGCCTCCCACGGATTGATAAACCTTAGGTCATACACTTGTGGGAAATTTTCTACTGTCCTACAAACCTCTGCACTTGGAGGCCCAACAACGTCTACAAGAAGAAGGTTGTGTAGTAGACATCAAGCTCTTTTCTGGCGCCGTTGCCGGGGAGCTAGGTAAGCGGCACTAACACCCGTCAACTAAGCTCTTTTCTGGCGCCGTTGCCGGGGAGGTGAGTGCTTGAAGGTATATCTTTAGATCTTGCAATCGAATCTTTTAGTTTCTTGTTTTATCACTAGTTTAGTTTATAAAAGAAAACTACAAAAAATGGAATTGAGGGTGCCTCATATGCTTCATATTTTTAATATCTTTCGTGAAAATGATGGAAAGGAAAATTGTGCTCAAGTGTTAGAAGAAGAATGCATTAAAATGTTTGGCACTAAATATTTGAATGATGAGCATGATTGCAATGTTGTTATTATGAATTCTATGAATATCCATGATGCTAATAATATGCAAAGCCACAAGCTTGGGGATGCTATGTTTGACGAAGATGATATTTTTTGTCCCCCAAGTTTTGATGAGGAAATTTATTATGATGATAGCATGCCTCCTATTTATGATGATTATATTGATGAAAGTGGGTTTGGAAGAGTGTCAACTTTAGGAAGTAATGATCCCACTATTTTGGAGGGTGTTGAATCTTACTGTGATAATTATGAAAGTGGATTTGGAGAGGTCATGACTTTATTTAGTGATGAATCCACTATTTCGGAAGAGGTTCCAATTGATTATGAGAACAAAGTTGCTATCTATGATGATTATTGTGATGACATGTATGCTATAAATAATAATTATAACCATGAAACTTGTCATCATGATTTTAATTTTCAATTGGATTATGCCTCACATGATAGTTATTTTTTTGTGTTTGCTCCCACTTCTATTCATGAGAAGAAATTTGCTTATGTGGAGAGTAATAAAAATTATATGCTTGTAGATCATGAAAAGAATGCTTTATGTGATGGTTATATTGATTAATTTATTCATGATGCTACTGAAAATTATTACGAGGGAGGAATATATGCTTGTAGGAGTTGCAATAATATCAAGTTTCCTCTCTATGTGTTAAAAGTTTTGAAGTTATGCTTGTTTTGTCTTCCTATGCTAGTTGATTCTTGTTCCCATAAATTGTTTGCTCACAAAATCCCTATGCATAGGAAGTGGGTGAGACTTAAATGTGCTAGTCATATTCTTGATGATGCTCTCTTTATGTTTCAATTCTTATCTTTTATGTGAGCATCATTGAAATCATCATGCCTAACTAGGGGCGTTAAACGTTAGCGCTTGTTGGGAGGCAACCCAATTTTATTTGTGTTCTTTGCCTTTTGCTCCTGTTTAGTAATAAATAATCTATCTAGCCTCTGGTTAGATGTGGTTTTATGTTTTAATTAGTGTTTGTGCCAAGTAGAACCAATATGACCTTCTTGGGTGATAGTTGTTTGATCTGCTGAAAAAGACAGAAACTTTGTCACGGAAATAATTTTAAAATTCACCAGAACGTTATAAAATGCTAATTCTTTTTGCAGAAGTTCAATATACAAATTATCCAGGTTTTTCTAGTTTTTCAGAATTTTGGAGTTCCAGAAGTATTTGAACAAATCAGATTGCTATAGACTATTCTGTTTTTGACAGATTCTGTTTTCTATGTGTTGTTTGCTTATTTTGATGAATCTATGAGTAGTATCGGAGGGTATGAACCATAGAGAAGTTGGAATACAGTAGATATTACACCAATATGAATTTAGAATGAGTTCACAACAGTACCTAAGTGGTGATTTATTTTCTTATACTAACAGAGCTTACGAGTTTTCTGTTAAGTTTTGTGTTGTGAAGTTTTCAAGTTTGGGTAAGGATTCGATGGACTATGGAATAAGGAGTGGCAAGAGCCTAAGCTTGGGGATGACCTAGGCACCCAAAGGTAATATGCAAGGACAACCAAAAGCCTAAGCTTGGGGATGCCCCGAAAGGCATCCCCTCTTTCGTCTTCGTCTATCGGTAACTTTACTTGAGGCTATATTTTTATTCACCACATGATATGTGTTTTGCTTGGAGCGTCCTGTATGATTTGAGTCTTTGATTTTTAGTTTACCACAATCATCCTTGCTGTACACACCTTTTGGGAGAGACACGCATGAATCGGAATTTATTAGAATACTCTATGTGCTTCACTTATATTTTTTGAGCTAGATAATTTGCTCTAGTGCTTCACTTATATCTTTTTAGAGCACGGCGATAGTTTTATTTTCAAGAAATTGTTGAGCTGTCATGCTTCACTTATATCATTTTGAGAGTCTTTAAATAGCATGGTAGTTTGCTTTGGTTATGAATTTAGTCCTAATATGATGGGTATCGAAGAGGGATATAATAAAAACTTTCATATAAAGTGTTGAATACTATGAGAAGTTTGATCTTTATGATTGTTTTGAGATATGAAGATGGTGATATTAGAGTCATGCTAGTGGAGTAGTTGTGAATTTGAGAGATACTTGTGTTAAAGTTTGTGATTCCCGCAGCATGCACGTATGGTGAACCGTTATGTAACGAAGTTGGAGCATGAGATATTTTTTGATTGTCTTCCTTACGAGTGGCGGTCGGGGACGAGCGATCGTCTTTTCCTACCAATCTATCCCCCTAGGAGCATGCGTATAGTGCTTGGTTTTGATGACTTGTAGATTTTTGCAATAAGTATGTGAGTTCTTTATGACTAATGTTGAGTCCATGGATTATACGCACTCTCACCCTTCCACCGTTACTATCCTTTCTAGTACAGCGCAACTTTCGCCGGTACCGTAAACCCACCATTTACCTTCCTCAAAATAGCCACCATACCTACCTATCATGGCATTTCCATAGCCATTCCGAGATATATTTCCATACAACTTTCCACCGCTCCGTCTATTATGACACGCTCCGTCATTGTCATATTGCCTTGCATGATCATGTAGTTGACATCGTATTTGTGGAAAAGCCACCATTCGTAATTTTTTCATACATGTCACTCTTGATTCATTGCACATCCCGGTACACCGCCGGAGGCACTCATATAGAGTCATATTTTGTTCTAAGTATTGTGTTGTAATCCTTGAGTTGTAAATAAATAGAAGTGTGATGATCATCATTATTAGAGCATTGTCCCGTGTGAGGAAAAAAAGGGGGAGGCCAAAGAAGCCAATGAAAAAAAGGGAGGCCAAAGAAGCCAAACAAAAAAAGAGAGAAAAAGAGAGAAGGGACAATGCTACTATCATTTTTCCACACTTGTGCTTCAAAGTAGCACCATGATATTCATGATAGAGAGTCTCTTATTTTGTCACTTTCATATACTAGTGGGAATTTTTGTTATAGAACTTGGCTTGTATATTCCAATAATGGGCTTCCTCAAAATGCCCTAGGTCTTCGTGATCAAGCAAGTTGGATGCACACCCACTTAGTTTCTTTTGTTGAGCTTTCATATATTTATAGCTCTACTGCATCCGTTGCATGGCAATCCCTACTCACTCACATTGATATCTATTGATGGGCATCTCCATAGCCCATTAATACGCCTAGTTGATGTGAGACCATCTTCCTCCTTTTTGTCTTCTCCACAACCACCATTCTATTCCACCTTTAGTTCTATGTCCATGGCTCACGCTCATGTATTGCGTGAAAGTTGAAAAAGTTTGAGAATACTAAAGTATGAAACAATTGATTGGCTTGTCTTCGGGGTTGTGCATGATCTGAATATTTTGTGTGATGAAGATGGAGCATAGCCAGACTATATGATTTTGTAGGGATGAACTTTCTTTGGCCATGTTATTTTGAGTAGACATGATTACTTTGTTAGTATGCTTGAAGTATTATTATTTTTATGTCAATATTAAACTTTTGTCTTGAATCTTTCGGATCTGAGGGTATGTACTAGTAGCTATGTGTTTGATCTCTCTCTCTCTCTCTCTCTCTCTCTCTCTCTCTCTCTCTCTCGTGTTCTTGATATGGCACAATCTTGATGTACCGCGAGCTTTGCTATTATAGTTGGATCTTATGATGTCCCCCCCCTCTATCTCTTGTAATGGATTGAGTTTTCCCTTTGAAGTTATCTTATCGGATTGAGTCTTTAATGATTTGAGAACACTTGATGTATGTCTTGCATGTGCTTATCTGTGGTGACAATGGGATATTCACGTGATCCACTTGATGTATGTTTTGATGATCAACTTGCGAGTTCTATGACCTTGTGAACTTATGCATAGGGGTTGGCACATGTTTTCGTCTTGACTCTCCGGTAGAAACTTTGGGGCACTCTTTGAAGTTCTTTGTGTTGGTTGAATAGATGAATATGAGACTGTGTGATGCATATCGTATAATCATAGCCGCGGATACTTGAGATGACATTGGAGTATCTAGGTGACATTAGGGTTTTGGTTGTTTGTGTCTTAAGGTGTTATTTTAGTACGAACTCTAGGCTGTTTGTGACACTTATAGGAATAGCCCAATGGATTGATCGAAAAGAATAACTTTGAGGTGGTTTCGTACCCTACAATAATCTCTTCGTTTGTTCTCTGCTATTGGTGACTTTGAAGTGACTCTTTGTTGCATGTTGAGGGATAGTTATATGATCTAATTATGTTATCCTTGTTCAGAGAACTTGCACTAGTGAAAGTATGAACCCTAGGCCTTGTTTCAACGCATTGCAATACCGTTTTCGCTCACTTTTATCATTAGTTACCTTGTTGTTTTTATATTTTCAGATTACAAAAACCTATATCTACCATCCATATTGCTCTTGTATCACCATCTCTTCGCCGAACTAGTGCACCTATACAATTTACCATTGTATTGGATGTGTTGGGGACACAAGAGTTTCTTTGTTATTTGGTTGCAGGGTTGTTTGAGAGAGACCATCTTCATCCTACGCCTCCCACGGATTGATAAACCTTAGGTCATCCACTTGAGGGAAATTTGCTATTGTCCTACAAACCTCTGCACTTGGAGGCCCAACAACGTCTACAAGAAGAAGGTTGTGTAGTAGAAATCACACCTTGCCACCATGGAATGATGTTCCGTTGTGTGCCAGTGGGCGCAACCCCTCCTAGGTACCCCCTCGGAGCCAGCCGCTCTTTTCTCGCACATGTCGCTTGCACGTTAAAGGGGGGCGCCCTTGAGCACCGCGCCTAAGGGGCCCCAACCAGCTCTCGAGTCCTCACCCTTGGCCTTGACCATGGCATTGCGACATGTCATACCAGTGGCGGCCGAGCCTCGCTCGAGAGCCGGGCCCCGAGGACATAGAGCAGCCTGACGAGCGGGAGAGATGGAGCCGGTAGGAGCCCTGCGGAGGGGCACCATCAGGAGAAAGACACTGGCTGACGTCACACAAGGAGCTCGCCCTCACGACAAGGAAACCGTCGTGGGCTCGCCGAGATAAGTTGCCTCGCACACCCAGGCGTGAACCCCGTAATCGGCGTTTTTGTTTCTTCCGACTTCGCTCAGGCAAGGAAGCTTCCGTTTAGGTCCTTCGGGAGCCGCTTGGGCGCCAAAGGGGACATCCTGAGCATCGCGCCTCAGGGGCTCTTACTGGACCTTGGGCCGCTCACCTCCTGGCCTTGACCACGGCATCCCGACCTGGCATACCAGCGACGGCCGAAGCTTGCCTGGGGACTAGGTCCTGTCAGCGTAGAGTGCTAAGCTGCCGCGAGAATAAAGGGGCAAGTCGTACCCAAGCGAGAGACGCAAACCAACATAAGTTGGGGACGCTAACATTGAGGCAAAAATGTCGCGATCTTTACACACCCCTGTGGGGCCCTTCATGATTTTTGCGTAGGAATGAAACAAAAGGAAAGGACTTCCCGAGGATCGCAACCCAGGCAGGGTCACCCACAACGCCTGGTGGCACCATTCCTCCCCTAAGCCCGAGTGCGGCGACGCGACGGCTCGTAGCATTCGTCGTCGCCCGAGCTTGGTCCGGAGGAAGCGCTGCTGCTGCTGGAGGAGTCGCGGACATGGCCAAGGGCAAGTTCGCCCCCAGAAGCCTAGCCACCTCGCTGACTTGTAGGGGGATCGCCATCTTGATCACCTCCCCTGGGGCAGCACTCCAGACGTTGGCCATCCTCCCTGAAGACCTTGAAGAAGAGCGTCGATGCCCCATCGTACTTGAACTGGATGGCGTGCCCCCTCTGAGGTGCAGGCACGGGCGATCGCGCCCCATCCCCGGGTCATGAAGACATCGCCGGAGTGGTGATCTCCGCCTAGTAATACACTGCTAAGTCGGAAACCCTTTAGGTTTTGATTTGTGTGAACAAGTTTGCAATCAAATATAGCATGGTAATTTGGAATGTGACGGGAAGCAAGCTCAAAATTTATTGGCAGTTCTAGTTTTGAAGTGAGGCACGATTCCTGGATGGTCTAACATGGGCACGCGTTCTCAGATGCGTATGTGGCGTTTGCACCATAGGATGCACCGTAATCGTCGATGTCAGCACACGACTTGTCCCATCAACTATACACGCTCATTATTACCATCACAAATGCTTCTTTTAATTAGAATGTGTGCCTGTCTAGCACACACCTTGATCTGTCTGACCATTTTTGTTTGTTGTGGCTAATCACAAACAATTCATCCGTGTTAAGTGTATGTCGTCTATCACACACACCTTGATCTGGCTAACCATTTTCGTTATTTTAGCTCATCACAAACAATTTATCTGAGTGAAATGTATGCTATCTATTGCACATACGTTGATTTGGAAAGTGTGAACTAGTAACAGGATTCAGGACATCAAACTCATTAACCGAGGAAGTAGAGGGGAAAGGGAAATTGACAATATACTCCATAGGCCATCATGATAAGTGCACCAACCAAAGATCGCTTAGTCAGTTTCTTGTGTTCTGCATCTCCAATAGAAAAAAACAAGTTGTAAATTACAAAAAGCATCATTTCCGACAGGTCCATGCTTTATTGTTCTTCTTAAGACCGCATCCCATTTTCATCTCTAAAACATGGAAAATGATTTATAAACATCTTGAAACTAAGGTGTATATATAGGTACCATACATAAATTCTCCGCTTACCATAACATGTTCATGTAGCACAGTTTGGGCTATACAGCGAGATAGCGATGTGGACAAAAACATGCGTCTAGGAGACTATAGTGCCTCCCAAGATCCAACCGACCGAACAAAGACCATTTAGCTTCCATCAACCATCAGACTTTCCCTCCACTGGCCGGCCGACCGCATCGCTTGTGACGCCATGTCCTCCCTGTCTCCGGCTGGGTGCTCAGTCCCCAGCGTTGCCTCCACCTAGCAAAAATTGACTGAAATGCTGGCTATTTTCAAACAACTAAAGAATAGCAAATATACCATGAAAATTCATCCGAGTGAATTGTATGCCGTATATCGCACACACCTTCATATGGCTGACAGTTTTTGTTGTTATGCTCATCGCAAACAGTTCATTCGAGTTTGATGTCTACAGATCACACACGCAACTCTAATCTGAATCGTGTTTGAGGTCTCCGCCATCGCTAACAGTTTGTATCATTTTTAACAGTTTTCTTACACCGGCATTTGCGATTAATGCATCACACACAGTTTGACCGAAGGGTTTCTGATTGTAGTGTCGCGTTAGCAGCATCCTGCAGTAGTGGTCCTGTAGCTTGCCGGAAGAGAACCCAGAATTGTGTCCGTGGGCAACTCATCGCTAAGTGGGAAGCCTAACCGATCCGAAGCTTGCATGTACCCGATCACCTTGATCACATGCGGGCTCAGTGGACCACCATCTTTCAGCTTACAGTCAATCAAGGATCGCCAGACATTGAACCTTTCGATCCTAGCCTACATTTGAAACATGCTCTTGAGGTTATCGATCATACCGAAAGCATTAACGTTCTCGAAATGTTGCTGAAAATCAGGCTCCATACAAGCTACTGATCTCATTTGACTCATCAACGAGCTTCTAGTGGGCATTCCTGGTTGTGGCATTAGCATTCTCGGCAGGTTCCTCTAGAAGTGGATCCTCTAGAACATTTTCCTTTTTGTCATGCCTGAGAACACTTCTCAGATTTCTATACCAGGTGGTAAAGTTTGTTCCATTCAATTTATCATTTTCCAGGATTGATTTCAACAAAAAACTGGGTTGAGCAAGTGGTGCCATTGATCTACAACATAAACATGGAAAACACTTAGACATGTCTTCACGAAGAGTAATTTACATTAAAAAAATTAAATAGAATATTACTCCCACTAAAATCAAGATCCCTTGGTTGATACTTAGTGATTCAAGATCCAAGATCAACATGTCGAGTAGTGAGCTTTTGCATCACTACTAGAAGACTAGATCACTCGGTAAGCAACACTTGCTAATCGTATCTCTATACGACTCTTGTTTGTTGGGGATATCTCATGTCACGCCAACTCTTATGCCTCGAGGCCCAAAATTGTTTCGATAGCCAAGATAAGTTAACCAATGCTCTGCAAGTAAGTGTCAGGCACGACCCCATCACTTCAAGGAGACCAAGCGGCACCGTAATTTTATAAGCCCATCACTAGGTATACTTGATGTATGATGGTGCAACATTTTGGGATGCATTTTTACTTGACATTCGTTGAGGGATCACCCTACTTAAAACATCTGCCATGCAAAAGAAGGGTGCATAAAAGGGATAAACTATCATAGGAAGTTTATATAAGTGTGATATGGTATAGCCCCTTTTCTCAGCACATGGTGATCTCCATCTCCACGTGCGCTGTCTACCCATGGTGATCTCCGTCTCCATGCATGGTTGTCCTCGTGGTGATCTCCATCTCCAAGCCAGCCATGTCAACCGCCAAGTGTTACATAAGATACTATGCTATTACAAACTAATAGATATGAAAGTAGATTACATTACATGGCTCATGTTGACACGCAAGTCATTAGTACAATAATTAGACAACCATATGGCTCATGCCAGTTGCTGTACTCACGACACGCAGGTCATGATAAAATTACATACATGCAACATACATGGGCTATACCAAATCACAAGCATTCCCTGCAAAAATAAGTTATGCGCCGCCCTAAGAGGTTAACGCAATGGGGGCCGAGGGGGCTTTGCCCCCATGGGGTAAATGGGCTGGCCTTTTGCGGTAATTTGCGTCACGACCTCCGTGACACGATCACGGAAAAACAGATCACAATTCCGAACGTCTGACACCATGTACAGTCAATCATATTGACAACCGATCTCATCAGCTAGTACATATACCAATCTACATATCATCATATGCAAATTCTACCCCGAATCTAATACCACACAACATAGGCTCTGATGCCACTTTTGTAACACGCGGTACTCTACTCTAGCGCCAAATAAAAAATTCTATCGCACACCAAATAGATCACGGGATTGGGTTTACTAGTAGATGCGTAGTCACCACAACGGAAGTAGAGTTGGTGATCCGTGTAGTCGATCTCCTGAGGTGTCTACTCCTCGCGTCGTCGATCTCCGTGAATAGCGAAGACTCATGAACGGTGATCTCCTGCGAACGACACCTCGCGGTTCCCTCGAACAGTTCGTCCAAGCACCCCAGATGCGATTCCTCCAAGGTATCCACACATACGGGGAGCAGTGTCGGCCGGCGGACTGCTATGCCCGGTCACGTGGCATGGGCGTGGGGAGTTGTGGCGGCGGTTGTCCTGGGTGAAAAAAGATCAACCCTAAGTGGTGCGCCCACTCCCCTTTATATAGACCTTCGAGGTGGGCTCAATACTTGAGCCCACAAGGAGTCTACATCCATTTTCCACTCAGATCCAATATGGATGGGCTGCAACCCCTTAAGTGTGTGACCCCATAGGTTCACGTACACATGGAACAACCAGAGTCGACAGTTGGTAGCGGCTCCTAGCAGAACGTGCCAACTCCCATGTGTGCGTAAAGTTGTTTGACGAACCACGACAATGTGTGATACTCAACGTTCCTTTTGCCTCACGATATATGTTGTCAAGCTTGAGCCGTGTACGTATCACCCTTGTGGTAGCTCGACTCTCTTCTCGACACCATGATATGGATTCCTGAACTGGGTTAACACTTAACCCAAGTCGCATGGCCATGCTTTCTAAATCTGATCACTCGAGAGGGCCCAGAGAATATCTCTCCAAATAGGAGGGGCAAATCCCATCTTGGTCAGCCATGTCTCTCGTGGCATGGCTCACGACTCACCCAAAAGCTACCTTTATAACTACCCAGTTACGGAGTAGAGTTTGATAGACCCTAAGGAGTCAATCCTCATCCCAAGAACATGCGAGGACCTCAGGTCTGGGACATGTCATAGACAATGTACTTGAGACTAACTGATGACAATGTCTCACCGCGTCTCGAAGTGGGTCTGTCCGACTCGGTGATCTCCATCCCCGAGTCCACACTATCGGTTTAGCATCTCCATGCACATGACTTGTGAAACATAGTCATCAACCGAGTTGTATACTAGTCAAGGGTATGTGTCCGCATAATCTTATCAACCAGGGACCATTAGAACGATCATCATACAATACATCACTATTGCAGGTTGCTGCTAACGCGACACTACGATCGGAGACCCTTTGACGAAACTGTGTGCGATGCATTAATCGCAAAAGGTGGTGTAAAAATACCGTCAAAAAAGGTGCAAAACGTTTGCGATGATGAATGCATCAAACACGGTTCGGATTTTAGTTGCGTGTGCGATGCAGGGCGTATGGTTCAGTTCAATTAAATATTTGCAATGTGGCATAACAAAAGAAATGGGCATCCAGATGAAGGCGTGTGCGATATACAACTTACAGTTCACTCGGATGAACTGTTTGTGATTAGGAAACACAAAAGAAACGGTCAGCCAGATCAAGGTGTGTGCGATATACGGCATACGGTTCACTTGGATGAACTGTTTTCGATTAGGCAACGCAACAGAAACGGTTCAACCAGATCAAGGTGTGTGTGCAATGGAGGGCATACAATTCATTTCGATAAATTGTTTGTGTTGAGCCAAGAGAATAGAAATGTTTCACATAAACAAGATGTGTGTAATACGCGGCAAACATCCAATTACATAGGTGGCTAGTACACACATGACATTTCCGCACACCAAAGTAAACAATTACATGCATAATTAACTAGGATAAACAATCATCTGATCATCATCTACTTCTTGTGCTAGCTCGATGTTCCTTCTATGCTAAGTTTCCATTAATTGATGGCATTTTATGAACACACCACCGTTTCCTGCCATTTCCTCACTGGTTTCCCGCCACCCAGTGATATTGCGCATAAACCTAGGTGACGCGCGACGCACAGAGGCAACAAGCGCAACCTATAGCACATCCACCTTTTCCAAGCATGCCAACCCACCAAAGCGTCGCCTCTGCCATCAACCTCATCTACGAGGAAAACGAGCAGGCGCCACGGCCCGTCGAGGCCGAGGCGCTCCCCGGCAATGCGATGGACGACGCCGCGATGCGCGTCATTGCAAGGGTTGATCAGACCCTTGGCGCATGGCGCTTCAGCGCCGCGGATCAAGATAGGCATGTCGGCATCAAGAGACTGCAGCTCGCCGCACAACATGATCGATGGCGCGTCGCAGAGCAAGCTAGGCGCGTCCGCGCCGATAGGCTGCTGCTCGCCGCACGGCGAGATCGTTGGAGCACCGTAGAGCGAGAGGCGCGGTGCGCCGCACAACAAGAGTGGATCCATCGGCGCTTGCCTGCTGTCGACAGGGCATCACAGCTGGGTACACATCCCGTCTGTACCTCCATTCCTCGCCAGGAGTGGGCAGAGGCCCTTTGCATCGTACTTGCACTAGAGGCCGGCCGTGCTGTACTTGCACCGGACGCCCGCCGCGCCATTTGCATGGGTCGCGCCGTTCGCCTTGTCCGAGGCCCGCTTGATGCCAATGCGCTGGTCGGTAGGCTAGACCGCCTCCTTGGCCCAGGTCTCCACCTGGGCGCAGTAGAGGAACATGGCCGTCGCATCCTCGAGCTGGTGATCTCCGATGAAATAACCAACTTGGAGCTCGAGATCGCACTCCAGATGTACCGCGAGTGTGTCGACCGCTTGCACGAACGCCTGCACGAGTTCAGGCAGAGCCAAGAGCTACCATAGGCAAGGGCTGCTGGTCATGGTCTCATGGACGCATTTTATTTTGTTGAGTCGTGTCGATGTGGATAGCTATGTATTCACAACAATAATATTATTGCTCTGTTTATTGCTCTGTTTCAATGTGTGTACTCTGTTTTCTGTTCTTATATGTTCTGTTTCAATGTGTGTGTGTACGCTTTCCATTCTGTATATGTGGATGATAACAGCTAGATTCAAATTGTTCATTAGTTCATTACACAATATATATAATATCATCACACATACGTGATGATACATAAAATTGAAAACGAACAATACTAAAACTAATAATCCCTCCTGGGCCAGTATTCGGAAGCCCCTCGCCAGCAGCTCCCTGGTGCGCGGCGTCTTCCCAACGCGGAGGCAGTCCTCCACCTCCTCCGCCTCGCAGCGTTTGACGTACCGATCTGCCTCTTGCTGGCGAAGGAGCGCGAAAGATCATGCCATTTTGTTAGGCACCCACCGAAGCTCCTCGTCGGTGGCATGCTGGAGCTTATTGGCCCACCTCCATGGAGTGATGAGGCGCCTAGCGCCTTTGACCTTCCTCGCGAAGTACCCATCTTCGTACACTTCCTTTGCACGACTACGCGCCCGACCCCAAAGCTCCACTGCCTCCTTTTTCCAGGCGGCATCACGGGCTTCATAGGCTGCCTGGTACCTGGCTTCCTCCTCTGCCATCTCCTTCTTGAATGCCACTTGCATGGCTTTCTCAGCCAGCGACAGCGACTTCCACGGACAAAGATTGTACTGGCCCCAAAACCAATCCAAAGTTGGGGGTCCCACGCAACCTCGTCCGGAGGCGCGTAGGGGTCCTCGTCGCTGCTCTTCGAGTGGGTGTCCTCGGGGGGCGGCGACTCCTCGTCGGTGCGTGGGCAGACCGGCGGCGCCATATAGAGATTTGAGAGAGAGAGAGAGAAAGGGCGATTGAGGGGAGGATGTAAATGAGAATGCAGGCGGGACGATGTGGGCAAGGTAGTATTTACTAGCGGCTGTAATCTAGATCGACGGGAACAGTACACACGCCGGTCACCGGAATTTACGAGTACCGTACTTTGAATTACACACGATTCCCGCAGCAAAATCCGTGCGTGAAGTTAATAGCTAACGGTTTCCAATACAAAACCGTGTCTCATTAATAACCCCCGCTACTCACCTACCAAACCTCGAGCCGCGAAATAGAGTGCCAATCGTGTGGGGGCCGGTTGTCTTGCCAGATCTTCACATTTTCTTTTTTGAACACCAAATATTTACATCGTCTCATGATTTTTTCACTCGCACACAAGTGAGAAAAAAAATGATTTTTCAAACCGTTATAGTTAGCCGTTGCATGTAGATGTAGTTCAAATTTGAATTACGGTCATTAAATGGCTAGAAAATCACTTAAATGTCTTTAAAAGGTCAGATGACCCCTAGAATTTTCCAAATTTTCACATGACAGTTGTAGTAATGAACGTTAATTGTAGAAAAAATTTGAAGGCCGTAAGAGGAAGCTATCTCCCATTCGTCATCAAACATGCATTGTTCCCTCTCGGAACCACAAGCCTTCTAGTGAGTTGCTTCGGTTTGTGAGGGGTGTGTGTCCAAACTTTCCTCAAACAGGCCAATTTTTTTTTACCACATCATCTTGGTGGCATGACATTACATCAAGCAAGGTTTCATGTTTTTTCTGATCATTTTTAATTTTTTGGAATTAAAATGCCATGGCACTCCATGCATGTGTCCATGCAGTGAGACCAATATGTTTGAAAATTCCTTCTAATTTAATGCACATGGAATTACCTCGCACACAAGTACACAAATATGATTTTCAAACTGTTATGGTTAGCCGTTGCATGTAGATGTAGTTCAAATTTGAATTACTGTCATTAAATGGCTAGAAAAGCACTTAAATGTCTTTAAAAGGTCAAATGACCCCTGAAATTTCCAAATTTTCACACGGCAGTTGTATTAGTGCACGTTAAACGTAGAAAAAGTTGGAAGGCCGTAAGAGGAATCTATCTCCTGTTTTTCATCAAACATGAATTGTTCCCTCTCGGAACCATGAGCCTTCTAGTGAGTTGCTCCGGTTTGTGAGGGGCGTGTCCACAGTTTCATCAAACAGGCCAATTTTTATACCACATCATCTTGGTGGCATGACATTACATCAAGCAAGGTTTCATGTTTTTCTGATAATTTCTATCTTTTTTGGAATTTAAATGCCATGGCACTCCATGCATGTGTCCATGCCGTGATACCAATATGTTTGATAATTCCTTCTAATTTACTAAACATTGAATTAACTCGCACACAAGTATGATTTTTCAAACCGTTTTTGTTAGCTGTTGCATGTACATGTAGTTCAAATTTGAATTATGGTCATTAAATGGCTAGAAAATCACTTAAATGTCTTTAAAAAGTCAAATGACCCTTCAAAGTTTCCAAATTTTCACATGACAGTTGTATTAGTGCACGTTGAATGTAGAAAAAATTTGAAGGCCGTAATGGGAAGCTATCTCCCGTTCGTCATCAAAAATGCATTGTTCCCTCTCAAAAACACAAGCCTTCTAGTGAGTTGCTTCGGTTTGTGAGGGGTGTGTGTCCAAACTATCTTCAAACATGCCAATTTTTTTACCACATCATCTTGGTGGCATGACATTACATCAAGCAAGGTTTCATGTGTTTCTAATCATTTTTAATTTTTTGGAATTAAAATGCCATGGCACTCCATGCATGTGTCCATGCCGTGAGACCAATATGTTTGAAAATTCCTTCTAATTTACTGCACAAGGAATTAACTCGCACACAAGTACACAAATATGATTTTTCAAACCGTTATGGTTAGTAGTTGCATGTAGATGTAGTTCAAATTTGAATTACGGTCATTAAATGGCTAGAAAATCACTTAAATGTCTTTCAAAGGTCAAATGACCCCTAAAATATTCCAATTTTTCACATGACAGTTGTATTAGTGCATGTTAAACACAGAAAACATTTGAAGGCCGTAAGAGGAAGATATCTCCCGTTCATCATCAAACATGCATTTTTCCCTCTCGGAACCGCGAGCCTTCTAGTGAGTTGCTCCGGTTTGTGAGGCGTGTGTGTCCAAACTTTCGTTAAACATGCCAATTTTTTTACCACATCATCTTGGTGGCATGACATTACATTAAGCAAGGTTTCATGTTTTTTTGATCATTTTTTTTATTTTTTGGAATTTAAAAGCCATGGCACTCCATGCATGTGTCCATGCCGTAAGACCAATATGTTTGATAATTCCTTCTAATTTACTGCACATGGAATTAAATCGCACACAAGTACACAAATATGATTTTTCAAACCATTATGGTTGGCTGTTGCATGTACATGTAGTTCAAATATGAATTACGGTCATTAAGTGGCTAGAAAATCCCTTAAATGTCTTTAAAAGGTCAAATGACCCATGAAATATTCCAAATTTTCACATGACAGTTGTATTCGTGCACGTTAAATGTAGAAAAAATTGAAGGCCATAATGGGTAGCTATCTCCCGTTCGTCATTAAACATGCATTGTTCCCTCTCAAAAACACAAGCCTTCTAGTGAGTTGCTTCGGTTTGTGAGGGGTCATTAAATGGCTAGAAAATCACTTAAATGTCTTATAAGGTCAAATGACCCGTGAAATTTTCCAAAATTTGACATGATAGTTGTATTAGTACTACAAATTTTCTCGTACATTTAAAATACCATCCATTGCCACTTTACTCCAAATTCGTCTTTCACAGCTAATAAAAAATATCCACAACATCACACACAGTTTTTTTGTAGGAACCGTTTGCGATGAAAATTTTGGATCTATTTAAGTCTTCCTCTTTAAGCTTCGCTGGCTCATTTGCTCCAGTGCCAGCAACCCCGAATCCACGAATCCCGATCCCCATTCCCGCACCCCTTGTTGCAAAGATGACGCCATGGAAACGCTTCGTGAAGGCCCGTATAATGGCCGCGTCCTCCCCGAGCGCTGCCGCCTGCGCCGACAGCGCGGGCCCCCTATGCCGAGAGTGTCGCCTTATCCGCATTGAGCATGGCCGCATCCGCCGAGAGGGCGTCTGCGGTAGCCGACAGGGCAGCTGTAACGGCCGAGACGGCTGCAGCTGCTGCTGCGACAGTGGCTGCAAACGCCGAGAGCACTTGAGCTGCCATCCGCGTCGTCGATGTCGCCCTGGCCCGGGTCGAGGCCATCCACGCCAAGATCATGGACGCACATGCCGAGATATTCCAGGCCACCTCGGAGTCCAGCATGCAACCCCCGCCCGAAAAGGTGGTGGTGGCCATGGAGCACCTGCTTCCTCATGAGATCGCCGAGCGGGAGCTCGAGATGCAGGAGGCGGCGGAGATCGAGGAGCGCCGGGAGGAGGAGTTACGCGTGGCCGAGGTAGAGAAGAGTATGTCCGTCGAGGAATCGGCGGTGGAGTACCAACACGAGCTCAGGCCCAGCCACTACTACGAGTACTACAACCTTGAGGGCGGCACCGAGGATGAGGACGAGGACGCGGTCGACTTCAGTAGGAGGGCGCGGAGTCCTCCAACGGCAGCATTCCGCCAGGACAAGTCATCGACGTCTCATCTCACACCGGCGATGCATAGGCCGGCGCGACGGCGGATTTGTTCAAATTATGCGTACTTAGGCTTTGTTTTTAATGCTGGTCTTTTGTTAGAGCAATGTTTAGGTCAACTAGCTCTGTTTAATTACTAAAATTGCTCGATTTAGTATGTGTGGTCCGTGTGCTGTATGCTCTTTTGTGTGCCTATGCAATGACGTACCCGGGGAAATTTCCACCAAAATTTGAATTATCAAACGCATCCCATGCGCGTAAAGCAGAAGAATCATTTGTGATGCACTTAATCATTCAAAGTGAATGGTGTCCGGCGGCACCGCGCGCAAAGTTTCCCTCCACATTTCGAAATTTTTGGCCTACCGCCAAAATATCGCCCCCGCCCCCTCCCCCCTCCCCACCCCCTTTTCTCCCCGACCACAAGTCACATTTCCCTTGTTTCCTCCTTCCTTCCTTCCTTCCAAAGCTATAGCCGCTTACTCGCTTGCTTCCTCGCTCTCGCCGTCTCGCATCCTACCGCCGGGGTGGCCATGGACCCATGGTCTTCTTCAATGACCTCTCCAGCGGTTCCTCCTCCTCCTCCGACTCCTTCACCACCCGGGTATGCCTCTCTTCTCTCTCTTGGGATATGACTTGGAATGAAGGATTTTAACCCAGCGGTCGATTTGAGTCATTTCTTCCTCTTGTAGCTCCCTAGGACCATCAGTTGCAACGAATGGAGCGGGGTGGCTGAAGATCTGTCTGCTCGTTGTCATCATCAATCTCCATGTGTGAAGCTAGTTGCGTTTGAATTTGTGGACAGTGGGAGGAAGTCTCTGGCATGTACAGAGAATGTTATACCCTCTTTCATTGTTACAAATCATTTGTTAGATGTGATTCAGACACTGTCACGGTCCCAACCCATTCATACCACACCTTCAACCAAACGCATCCTAAGACAGTGTCACAGTTTGTACCTAGTATCTAAAAATGTTGCTATCTCATCAGGGAAATGTATATATTGTTCTAATATTGTTCTTATGAAGTTGAACTAGCTATATGCTTTACTGTGTTGTTTTCAGGTAGCTATCATGCTATGATGTTAAAATGTATTTATGGGGCTGTTATGAAATTGGCAATCAACTGTTTGATATGAAATGTGAATTTGCGTAATACTAGAATTATTAATTGTAAACAAATAAACCTACTAAATGGGTCATGGAACTTTGCAAACGGCTCTAGCAGTAAAAGCGCTTGTGATGGATAGCCCAATGCCACACAGTTTTCTTCATCAAATCGTGTGTGATGTAGTTGATAAAAGCAAACAGTTAACCAAGGCAGAGCATGTGTGATAGTTGCACCTTTCACACACGAGCTTATACATAAAATTGTGTGGGATGTACATACGAACGGAAATGTTTTCCCTGGATTGACTGTTTGGGATGTACATAAGAACGGGAAGGTATTCCTGGGATTGACTGTGTGTGATATACATACGAACGGAAATGTTTTTCTGGGATTCACCGTGTGGGATGTACATACGAACAGAAACAATTGGGTTTCGATGCCTCGCTCGATCGCACACGAGCTCATTTTGCCCCAGCATGTGTGCGAGGAGGGCCTATCCCCGATGGTTCCTGGGTCGTGTGGGAAGGAACCCCCTATCGCCCCCACTCAGTTGGCGATGGTTCCAAATGTCGTTGTGGAAAGGGGTTAAAAACTGTGTGTATAGCACCGACGCGTACCAGTGCATAGTTCCACAAACAAGTCACCTACTTATTGATACATATCATTGATGACGTTCAAGGACAATACAAAAGACTCATGAATACATAGGGAAATATCATCATCACATGATTGCCTCTACGACATATCTCCAACAGTTTCCCACTTGCACTAGAGTCAATCATTTTGGCATCGTATGCCCATGGACCTCACGTATGCTTTGGCTGTGGGAGAGGCTTCATCAATGGATCAACAACATTTGCATCCGTGTGTACCTTGCATATGTTTACATCACCTCTCTCGACAATGTCGCGAATAAGGTTAAAATGCCTAAGTATGTGTTGGGTTTTATGATGGTTCCGTGGTTCCTTTGACTTGTGCAATAGTGATACATCCCAAATGTATCAACTTTTAAAAACTCTTTTGCTCTTGTTTTGGACTCTAATTTGAAAGATTTGAATGGAACTAACCCCTACTGACGCTGTTTTCAGCAAAATTGCCATGGTGTTGTTTTTGTGCTGAAATAGAAGTTCTCGGATTGAGCTGAAAATTTACGGAGAATTATTTCAGAATATATAAAAAATATTGGGGAAGAGAATTACCAGAGGGGGGCCACCAGGGCGCCACAAGACCAAGGGGCGCGCCTACCAGGTTTGTGGGCCCCTGGCAGCTCCCGCAACCCAAACTCCAAATCCATAAGTACCTATTCATCCAAAAAAACTCAGAGAGAAGGAATCATCACATTTTACGATATAAAGCCGCTGCCACCTCCTGTTCTTCATCGGGAGGGCTGATCTGGAGTCCGTTCGGGCCTCTGGAGAGGGAGATTCGACGCCCTCGTCATCATCAACCATCCTCCATCACCAATTTCATGGTGCTCACCACCGGGAGTGAGTAATTCCTTCATAGGCTTGTTGGATGGTGATGGTTTGGATGAGATTTATCATGTAATCGAGTTAGTTTTGTTAGGGCTTGATCTGTAGTATCCACTATGTTCTGAGATTGATGTTGCTATGACTTTGCTATGCTTAATGCTTGTCACTAGGGCCCGAGTGCCATGATTTCATATCAGAACCCTTTATGTTTCACGAATATATTTGTGTTCTTGATCCTATCTTGCAAGTTATATGCACCTATTACGTGTGATGAGCCTCATACCCCAAGGTGACAATAATTGGGATTCTTTCCTGTGATTACCATAGTTTGAGGAGTTCATGTATTCACTATGTGTTAATGCTTTGTCCCGCACTACTGCAGGTTGAAACGTGACAGTCCAATCAGAGACCCTTTGATGAAACTATGTGCGATGCATTAATCACAAATGGTGATGTAATAAAACCGTCAAAAAATGCAAAACATTTGCGATGGCAGTGACATCAAACACGGTTTAGAGTGGAGTTGCATGTGCGATGCGTGGCCACTACGATTGAGATCCAACAAACCATTTTCGTTGGATAGTGCAACTTATTTGTGGCACTACCGTTTAGGTCATATTGGTGTAAAACGCATGAAGAAACTACATACTGATGGGATATTGGAATCAATTGATTATGAATCACTTGATGCTTGCGAACCATGCCTCATGGGCAAGATGACTAAAACGCCGTTCTCCGGAACTAAGGAGAGAGCAACAGATTTGTTGGAAATCATACATACAGATGTATGTGGTCCGATGAATATTGAGGCTCGTAGCAGGTATTATTATTTTCTGACCTTCACAGATGATTTGAGCAGATATGGGTATATCTACTTAATGAAACATAAGTCTGAAACATTTGAAAAGTTCAAAGAATTTCAGAGTGAAGTTGAAAATCATCATAACAAGAAAATAAAGTTTCTACGATCTGATCGCAGAGACAAATATTTGAGTTACGAGTTTGGTCTTCAATTAAAACAGTGTGGAATAGTTTCACAAATTTATGCCACCTGGAACACCATAGCATAATGGTGTGTCCGAACGTCATAACCGTACTTTATTGGATATAGTGCAATCTATGATGTCTCTTACCAATTTACCACTATCGTTTTGGGGTTATGCATTAGAGACAGCTACATTCACGTTAAATAGGGCACCATCAAAATCCGTTGAGACGACGCCTTATGAACTGTGGTTTGGCAAGAAACCAAAGTTGTCGTTTCTTAAAGTTTGGGGCTGCGATGCTTATGTGAAAAAGTTTCATCCTGATAAGCTCAAACCCAAATCGGAGAAATGTGTCTTCATAGGATACCCAAAGGAGACAGTTGGGAACACCTTCTATCACAGATCCGAAGGCAAGACATTCGTTGCTAAGTATGGATCCTTTCTAGAGAAAGAGTTTCTCTCGAAAGAAGTGAGTGGGAGGAAAGTAGAACTTGATGAGGTAACTGTACCTGCTCCCTTATTGAAAAGTAGTTCATCACAGAAATCTGTTCCTGTGACTCCTACACCAATTAGTGAGGAAGTTAATGATGATGGTCATGTAAACTTCAGATCAAGTTACTACCAAACCTCGTAGGTAAACCAGGGTAAGATCCACACCAGAGTGGTACGGTAATCCTGTTCTGGAGGTTATGTTATTTGACCATGACGAACCTACGAACTATGAGGAAGCGATGATGAGCCCAGATTCCGCAAAATGGCTTGAGGCCATGAAATCTGAGATGAGATCCATGTATGAGAACAAAGTATGGACTTTGGTTGACTTGCCCAATGATCGGCAAGCAATTGAAATTAAATGGATCTTCAAGAGGAAGACGGACGCTGATAGTAGTGTTACTATCTACAAAGCTAGACTTGTCGAAAAAGGTTTTTGACAAAGTTCAAGGTGTTGACTACGATGAGATTTTCTCACTCGTATCGATGCTTAAAGTCTGTCCGAATCATGTTAGCAATTGCCGCATTTTATGAAATATGGCAAATGGATAAACAAAACTGCATTCCTTAATGGGTTTATTAAAGAAGAGTTGTATATGATGCAACCAGGAGGTTTTGTCAATCCTAAAGGTGCTAACAAAATATGCAAGCTCCAGCGATCCATCTATGGACTGGTGCAAGCATCTCGGAGTTGGAATATACGCTTTGATAAGTTGATCAAAGCATATAGTTGTATACAGACTTGCGGTGAAGCCTGTATTTACAAGAAAGTGAGTGGGAGCACTACAGCATTTCTGATAAGTATATGTGAATGACATATTGTTGATCAGAAATAATGTAGAATTATTCTGCAAAGCATAAAGGAGTGTTTGAAAGGAGTTTTTCAAAGATAGACCTCGGTGAAGCTGCTTACATATTGAGCATCAAGATCTATAGAGATAGATGAAGACGCTTGATAAGTTTTTCAATGAGTACATACCTTAACAAGATTTTGTAGTAGTTCAAAATAGAACAGTCAAAGAAAGAGTTCTTGCCTGTGTTACAAGGTGTGAAATTGAGTAAAGACTCAAAGCCCGACCACGGCAAAAGATAGAAAGAGAATGAAAGTCATTCCCTATGCCTTGGCCATAGGTTCTATAAAGTATGCCATACTGTGTACCAGATCTATTGTATACCCTACACTGTTTGGCAAGGGAGTACAATAGTGATCTAGGAGTAGAACACTGGACAGCGGTCAAAATTATCCTTAGTGGAATAAGGATATGTTTCTCGATTATGGAAGTGACAAAAGGTTCGTCGTAAAGGGTTACGTCGATGCAAGTTTTGACACTAATCTAGATGACTCTAAGTCTCGGTCTAGATACATATTGAAAGTGGGAGCAATTAGCTAGAGTAGCTCCATGCAGAGCATTGTAGACATAGAAATTTGCAAAATACTTACGGATCTGAATGTGACAGACCCCTGGACTAAAATTATCTCACAATCAAAACATGATCACACCTTAGTACTCTTTGGGTATTAATCACATAGCGATGTGAACTAGATTATTGACTCTAGTAAACCCTTTGAGTGTTGGTCACATAGAGATGTGAACTATGGATGTTAATCACATGGTGATGTGAATTATTGATGTTAAATCACATGGCGATGTGAACTAGATTATTGACTCTAGTGCAAGTGGGAGACTGAAGGAAATATGCCCTAGAGGCAATAATAAAGTATTATATATTTCCTTATATCATGATAAATGTTTATTATTCATGCTAGAATTTTATTAACCAGTAACATAATACATGTGTGAATACATAGACAAACAGAGTGTCACTAGTATGCCTCTACTTGACTAGCTCGTTAATCAAAGATGGTTATGTTTCCTAGCCATAGACATGAGTTGTCATTTGATTAACGGGATCACCTCATTAGGAGAATGACGTGATTGACTTGACCCATTCCGTTAGCTTAGCACCCGATCGTTTAGTATGTTGCTATTGCTTTCTTCATGACTTATACATGTTCCTATGACTATGAGATTATGCAACTCCCGTTTACCGGAGGAACACTTTGTGTGCTACCAAACGTCACAACGTAAATGGGTGATTATAAAGGTGCTCTACAGGTGTCTCCAAAGGTACTTGTTGGGTTGGCGTATTTCGAGATTAGGATTTGTCACTCCGATTGTCGGAGAGGTATCTCTGGGCCCACTCGGTAATGCACATCACTATAAGCCTTGCAAGCATTGTGACTAATGAGTTAGTTGCGGGATGATGTATTACGGAACGAGTAAAGAGACTTGCCAGTAACGATATTGAACTAGGTATCGAGATACCGACGATCGAATCTCGGGCAAGTAACATACCGATGACAAAGGGAACAACGTATGTTGTTATGCGGTCTGACCGATAAAGATCTTCGTAGAATATGTGGGAGCCAATATGGGCATCCAGGTCCCGCTATTGGTTATTGACCGGAGACGTGTCTCGCTCATGTCTTCATAGTTCTCGAACCCGTAGGGTCCGCACGCTTAACGTTACGATGACAGTTTTATTGAGTTTTGATGTACCGAAGGAGTTCGGAGTCCCGGATGAGATCGGGGATATGACAAGGAGTCTCGAAATGGCCGAGACATGAAGATCGATATATTGGACGACTATATTCGGACTTCGGAAAGGTTCCGAGTGATTCGGGTATTTTTCGGAGTACCGGAGAGTTACGGGAATTCGTATTGGGCCTTATTGGGCCATACGGGAAAGAAGGAAAAGGGCCTCAAGGGTGGTCGCACCCCTCCCCTTGGTCTGGTCCGAATTGGACTAGGGAAGGGGGCGCCCCCTTCCTTCCTTCTCTTTTTCCCTTCCTCTTTTCCTATTCCATATGGGAGGTGGAATCCTACTAGGACTAGGGAGTCCTAGTAGGACTCCACACTTGGTGCGCCCCCTCCTAGGGCCGGCCTCCTCCTCCCTTGCTCCTTTATATACGGGGGCAGGGGGCACCCCAGAGACACAACAATTGATCCTTGAGATCTCTTAGCCGTGTGCGGTGCCCCCCTCCACCATATTACACCTCGATAATACCGTTGCGGAGCTTAGGCGAAGCCCTGCGTCGGTGGAACATCATCATCGTCACCACGCCGTCGTGCTGACGAAACTCTCCCTCAACACTCGGCTGGATCGGAGTTCGAGGGACGTCATCGAGCTGAACGTGTGTAGAACTCGGAGGTGCCGTACGTTCGATACTTGATCGGTCGGATCGTGAAGACGTGCGACTACATCAACCACGTTGTGATAACGCTTCCGCTGTCGGTCTACGAGGGTACGTGGACAACACTCTCCCCTCTCGTTGCTATGCATCACCATGATCTTGCGTGTGCGTAGGAAATTTTTGAAATTACTACGTTCCCCAACACATGGGGCAGCACGGCAGAGATCACACAGGCAGTTTTACCCAGGTTCGGGCCACCGCGAGGCGTAAAACCTTACTCCTGCTTTGGTGGATTGATGAAGGAAAGGCGGCGGCAGTGGCTACGCGCGTATGGGGTGTGAGTTGTCCAACCTTCTAACCCTTTCTACGGTTGCCATGGGCCTTCTTTTATAGATTAAGGGGTCACCACAATGGCAAAGTAGTTATTATGCACCGATAAGATAGCAAACAGTGCTCATACCTAACTCTGCAGGCTGACAGGGTGCATTAAATGCACCACTCAACGTCACATCGTTGGTTGCCCAGCAAGCCTTGCCGGGCTGTCATGCCATCTCCACACCCGCTCGCTTGACACGTTGCAGCACGGGTGTCATCTGTAGGCATTTCCTGTAGAGAGAGGCCGCCATGTGGCGAATGGCTGCCACTTAGTCACTTTGCGGCTTGACACCGCACTGATTGATGACGTGGGTCGTGGTGGAGTAGTTGGTGGGGTCGTTTGGCCTCTGCAAGTCCCGGCAGGCTATGCGGGGATGTTTCGGATGCCTTCTTCCGGGGGTGGCCCCATCCTTGTCGAGCTCACCTGCCCGGCAAGGGAGGCTTTTCTCCTGGTGGTATCTTGCTTCTCTGGCTTGACTCTGGTCCTCTTGATCTGCACGCTGGTCCTTCGATGATCTTGGTCTCTTGTACTCTGACTTAGGTTGGAGCCTTAATCTTGTTCCCGTGCCTATGCATAGTCCGGGCAACAGACCCAGGGTTTGTTGCACCAACACAGGGTCTGGGGCAGCGACAACAACAAACAGAACCCCCTAGTTGACCTCGCCTTGGCCATCATCAAACCCTACAACATGAAGATGAAGGATGAGAGCAAGAAGGACAAGAACGCCTGGCACAGTGTCTGGCATGAGAGACTAGATGAACAACACGTCAAGTACGTGGCTAAGGACGCGTACACAAGCTACGAGATGTACATGCGGATCGTTGACATGAGGGAGTGTCTTCTTCCTGCCCCAGATGAGGGATCATGCCACAGAGAAGTGGCGGGAGCATCACAAGAAGTAGATGACTAGACGATGGTTTCTCCTAGTTTAGAATGCATACAATTGTTTATTGAGGTGTGTGCGAATGATTTGTATAGTCACTTATGCAATTGGATGTTCATTTCAGTTATATATATGTTATTCTTCTATAGACAGAGCAAATCACACGGCCTATTAGCAGCAATCGTCTGTGTTATTATTGGTCTTCGCACACATCTCTGATAACGGACATGTTGGCCGCGTATCACACACATCTTGCTCAGTTGAACTGTTTCTGTTGTGTTGGCTCATCGCACACAGTTCATCCAAGTGAAATGTATGCCCTCCATCACACACACCTTGATCTGGCTGACCGTTTCTATTGTGTTGCTTAATCACACACAGTTCATCCTAGTGAACTGTATGCCGCATATTGCACACACCCTCATCTAGATGCCCGTTTCTGTTGTTCTTCCTCTTCGCAAACAGTTCTTCTGGATTAACCATTTGCCAGGACCCCAGCCATCCCCCGTTACACAGGATTCAATGTACATAAAGAGGGGACGTTACTGGTAACATCAGCATTAAAGAGATATAAATGATCATTAAGACTACGGAGTGAACTCCTAACTATTGTTATCCAGAGTGACCTTAGGTCTTCTGTACTCCGAGTGGTTTCTGATATGGTCAAATGATTATATCCTGGTCGAATGGAATTGGGCTATCTGAGTGAACCCACAGTCAAATGATTATGAATATGTGTGTCACTACGATCGAGATCCAACAAACCATTTTCGTTGGTGTGTATGACCATAGAAGGTTTTTATTCATGTAAACAAGAACAACAATTGTTCTCTAACTTAAATGAATAACCGTATTGCAATAAACATGATCAAATCATATTCCTGCTCAACGCAAACACCAAATAACACTTATTTAGTTTCAACACTAATCCCGAAAGTATAGGGAGTGTGCGATGATGATCATATCAATCTTGGAACTACTTCCAACACACATCGTCACCACTCCTTTTACTAGTCTCTGTTTATTCTGCAACTCCCGTTTCGAGTTACTACTCTTTAGCAACTGAATCAGTATCAATTACCGATGGGTTGCTATAAACACTAGTAAAGTACACATCAATAATCTGTATATCAAATATACCTTTGTTCACTTTTACTAGTCTATGTTTATTCTGCAACTCCCGTTTCGAGTTCCTACTCTTAGCAACTGAACCAGTATCAATTACCGAGGGGTTGCTATAAACACTAGTAAAGTACACATCAATAATCTGTATATCAAATATACCTTTGTTCACTTTGCCATCCTTCTTATCCACCAAATAGTTAGGGTAGTTCCGCTTCTAGTGACCAGTCCCTTTGTAGTAGAAGCACTTAGTCTCAGGCTTAGGTACAGACTTGGGCTTCTTCACTTGAGTAGCAACTTGCTTGCCGTTCTTTTGAAGTTCCCCTTCTTCCCTTTGCCCTTTTCTTGAAACTAGTGGTCTCATCAACCATCAACACTTGATGCTTTTCTTGATTTCTACCTTCGTTGATTTCAGCATCACGAAGAGCTCGGGAATTACTTTCGTCATCCCTTGCATACTATAGTTCATCACGAAGTTCTACTAACTTGGTGATGGTGACTAGAGAATTCTGTCAATCACTATTTTATCTGGAAGATTAACTCCCACTTGATTCAAGCGATTGTAGTACCCAGACAATCTGAGCACATGCTCACTAGTTGAGCGATTCTCCTCCATCTTTTAGCTATAGAACTTGTTGGAGACTTCATATCTCTCAACTCGGGTATTTGCTTGAAATATTAACTTCAACTCCTGGAACATCTCATATGCTCCATGACGTTCAAAACGTCTTTGAAGTCCCGATTCTAAGCCGTTAAGCATGGTGCACTAAACTATCAAGTAGTCATCATATTGAGCTAGCCAAACGTTCATAACGTCTGCATCTGCTCCTACAATAGGTCTGTCACCTAGCGGTGCATCAAGGACATAATTTTTCTGTGCAGCAATGAGGATAATCCTCAGATCACAGATCCAATCCACATCTTTGCTACTAACATCTTTCAACATAATTTTTCTCTAGGAACATATCAATAATAAACAAAGGGAAGCAACAACGCGAGCTATTGATCTACAACATAATTTGCAAAATACTATCAGGACTAAGTTCATGATAAATTTAAGTTCAATTAATCATATTACTTAAGAACTCCCACTTAGATAGACATCCCTCTAATCATCTAAGTGATTACGTGATCCAAAGCAACTAAACCATATCCGATTAACACGTGAGATGGAGTAGTTTCAATGGTGAACATCACTATGTTGATCATATCTACTATATGATTCACGCTCGACCTTTCGGCCTCTGTGTTCCGAGGCCATATCTGTATATGCTAGGCTCGTCAAGTTTAACCTGAGTATTCTGCGTGTGCAACTATTTTGCACCCATTGTATTTGAACGTAGAGCCTATCACACCTGATTAACACGTAGTGTCTCAGCACGAAGAACTTTTGCAACGGTGCATACTCAGGGAGAACACTTTTGTCTTGAAATTTTAGTGAGAGATCATCTTATAATGCTACCGTCAATCAAAGCAAGATAAGATGCATAAAGGATTAACATCACATGCAATCAATATAAGTGATATGATATGGCCATCATCATCTTGTGCTTATGATCTCCATCTCTGAAGCACCATGCTCGTGATCTCCATCTCCGAAGCACTGTCATGATCACCATCGTCACCGGCTCGACACCTTGATCTCCATCGTAGTATCGTTGTCGTCTCGCCAACTTATTGCTTTTACGACTATCGCTACCGCTTAGTGATAAAGTAAAACTATTACATGGCGATTGCATCTCATACAATAAAGCAACAACCATATGGCTCCTGCCAGTTGCCGATAACTCGGTTACAAAACATGATCATCTCATACAACACATTATATCACATCATGTCTTGACCATATCACATCACAACATGCCCTGCAAAAACAAGTTAGACGTCCTCTACTTTGTTGTTGCATGTTTTACGTGGCTGCTACGGGCTTAGCAAGAACCGTTCTTACCTACGCATCAAAACCACAACGATAGTTTGTCAAGTTGGTGCTGTTTTAACCTTCGCAAGGACCGGGCGTAGCCACACTCGGTTCAACTAAAGTAAGAGAGACAGACACCCGCTGGTCACCTTTAAGCAACGAGTGCTCGCAACGGTGAAACCAGTCTCGCGTAAGCGTACGCGTAATGTCGGTCCGGGCCGCTTCATCTCACAATACCGCTGAACCTAAGTATGACATGCTGGTAAGCAGTATGACTTATATCGCCCACAACTCACTTGTGTTCTACTCGTGCATAGCATCAACGCATAAAACCAGGCTCGGATGCCACTGTTGGGGAACGTAGTAATTTCAAAAATTTCGTACGCACATGCAAGATCATGGTGATGCATAGCAACGAGAGGGGAGAGTGTTGTCCACGTACCCTCGTAGACCGACAGCGGAAGCGTTATCACAACGCGGTTGATGTAGTCGTACGTCTTCACGATCCGACCGATCAAGTACCGAACGTACGGCACCTCCGAGTTCTACACACGTTCAACTCGATGACGTCCCTCGAACTCCGATCCAGCCGAGTGTTGAGGGAGAGTTTCATCAGCACGACGGCGTGGTGACGATGATGATGTTCCACCGACGCAGGGCTTCGCCTAAGCTCCGCAACGGTATTATCGAGGTGTAATATGGTGGAGGGGGGCACCGCACACGGCTAAGAGATCTCAAGGATCAATTGTTGTGTCTCTGGGGTGCCCCCCTGCCCCCGTATATAATGGAGCAAGGGAGGAGGAGGCCGGCCCTAGGAGGGGGCGCACCAAGTGTGGAGTCCTACTAGGACTCCCTAGTCCTAGTAGGATTCCACCTCCCATATGGAATAGGAAAAGAGGAAGGGAAAAAGAGAAGGAAGGAAGGGGGCGCCCCCCTTCCCTATTCCAATTCGGACCAGACCAAGGGGAGGGGTGCGGCCACCCTTGAGGCCCTTTTCCTTCTTTCCCGTATGGCCCAATAAGGCCCAATACGAATTCCCGTAACTCTCCGGTACTCCGAAAAATACCCGAATCACTCGGAACCTTTCCGAAGTCCGAATATAGTCGTCCAATATATCGATCTTTACGTCTCGGCCATTTCGAGACTCCTCGTCATATCCCCGATCTCATCCGGGACTCCGAACTCCTTCGGTACATCAAAACTCAATAAAACTGTCATCGTAACGTTAAGCGTGCGGACCCTACGGGTTCCAGAATTATGTAGACATGAGCGAGACACGTCTCCGGTCAATAACCAATAGCGGGATCTGGATGCCCATATTGGCTCCCACATATTCTATGAAGATCTTTATCGGTCAGACCGCATAACAACATACGTTGTTCTCTTTGTCATCGGTGTGTTACTTGCCCGAGATTCGATCGTCGGTATCTCGATACCTAGTTCAATATCGTTACCGGCAAGTGTCTTTACTCGTTCCGTAATACATCATCCCGCAACTAACTCATTAGTCACAATGCTTGCAAGGCTTATAGTGATGTGCATTACCGAGTGGGCCCAGAGATACCTCTCCGACAATCGGAGTGACAAATCCTAATCTCGAAATATGCCAACCCAACAAGTACCTTTGGAGACACCTGTAGAGCACCTTTATAATCACCCATTTACGTTGTGACGTTTGGTAGCACACAAAGTGTTCCTCCGGTAAACGGGAGTTGCATAATCTCATAGTCATAGGAACATGTATAAGTCATGAAGAAAGCAATAGCAACATACTAAACGATCGGGTGCTAAACTAACGGAATGGGTCAAGTCAATCACGTCATTCTCCTAATGAGGTGATCCCGTTAATCAAATGACAACTCATGTCTATGGCTAGGAAACATAACCATCTTTGATTAACGAGCTAGTCAAGTAGAGGCATACTAGTGACACTCTGTTTGTCTATGTATTCACACATGTATTATGTTTCCGGTTAATACAATTCTAGCATGAATAATAAACATTTATCATGATATAAGGAAATATATAATACTTTATTATTGCCTCTAGGGCATATTTCCTTCACCATGCTCGTTTGCTCTTTGTGCAACGCGACCTCCCCCTGCCGAACCAGCAAGGGGCCCTTCGGTCCCATAGGCGGCCATGGTTTCCCACGACATCTTTTGTGCGCCAGGTAGGGGGATCGCTTGCACGAACCTGAAGGCGTCTGCAACGCGTCATCTTCATCACCGTCTTCGTCTTCGACGACGCCATCGACCATGGCGCCCAAGAAGAAACCCGGTGCTCCAGCTCATCCGTCCACCTCGAAGGCTCCGCCGCCCGTGGCCTCTAATCCTGCAGGGGGGTGCGGAGGCGCGCGAGGACGTGGACGCTGTTGGGGATTGGTCGCCGCAGGCAGCGCCATCGCCACTTCTCCCGTGGCCGACACAGGAGCAGGAGACATCGGAGGAGAACATCAGCGTCAACGCCCCGACGGCCACACTCCACAACGTACAGGTGAGGGGGTTACTCCATCTACGCCCCCTCCTCCCGCTGATGGGCACAACTGCAGCAACGACGCTCAGACCGGGGCAGACCGTCGCCCTCTGGCCGCCCCCATTACGGGAGCGACCGCGGCACGTGCGCCTCCCCTAGGACGGGTCGACCAAGTTGCTGTGCCCGATGGAGCCGCTGGCCCACAAGTGCCTTCGCCGCGCCACCCTGCCATTCAGGTGGCCGCCCCGCTGCATCGGGGGCGCGACGCTACAGCCGCTGGCACCGTCAGAAGCCGAGCGACGGTGCGATCTCCTTCTTCATCACCGATGCCAAGCACAGCCTCGGAGGCCATGGCGCGGGCTCAACTGCTGCCGAGGTTTCAGCCAGCGGCCGAGCAGATGGACGAATGGTGAGCCACCATCCAAAGTCTGCTAGGTTTCGCCGAAGTTGGGGGCTCGCAGCGAGCTGGCCCGCCACGGCCTCCCCAAGCGACAACAACGGCTTGTGCTGCTGGCCGCACAGAGGGGGCCACCCCCACGGTGCAATCCCTGCCGCGGCAGCCAGCACGAGCGCAGCAGAATCAAGACCCTGATGATGTCTCGATGGCCTCTTCTGACCCTTGAGCACGTCCAGGCCAACGGCGAGCCCCGGAGGAAAGGTGGAGGGGAGACACGCGCGTCGTTGTCGAGCAACGCCGCGATGACCCCTGCCGGACCGATGGGTGCGACGGCCCTGACGTCGATGAGCCCGCGCTCGGTATTGGCGGGTGCCTACCTTTCGAGGTTGGCTGCCCTGCCTTTACTCCTGAGCTGCGGCAAGTCCGTTGGCCGTCTGTTCGCACGTTCAAGCCAGATATACCTAAGAAGTACGATGGGAGGCTGAACCCGGCAGTGTTCCTGAGCATCTACACCATCCATGTTCAGGCTGCCGGGGGGAGAGATGAGACGGTGTTTTCCAACTACTTCCCTTTGGCTCTGAAGTCCAATATGAGGTCTTGGCTGATGCACCTACCGGAGAACTCCATTTCATCATGGGCTGATTTGTGCCAAGAGTTCATTGGCGCCTTCACTGGCGGCCACCAAGAGCCAGGCCGACCCAGTGACCTGCAGCTTCTCTAGCATAAGGAAGGAGGAACTCTCTGTAAGTATTTCTTGAGATTCAGCGAAGTTCATAGAAACATCCCAAATATCCATCCGGCAGCTGTGATAGCTTCCTTCCTGTCCAATGTGCGCAATCGTCGGATTCATTCCAAGATGAATGTGCGGTTGCCCAAGATTGTGAAGGAGCTATACACCTTAGTGGATAAGTGTGATCGGATGGAGGAGGGAAGGAAGTTGCCCGGAGAGGAAGATTGCACCAACATCGATTCAGAGGATGATGATGAATCAACCAGTCAGAAGAAGAACAAGAAGTGTAGTAAGAAGCGGAAGGACAAGGCAGTGATGACTGTTGAAGGACCGAGTACACTTAGTACCGGCAAGAAGGGCAAGGCTGAGGCCGCCGACAAGGAAGCCGCCATGTGCGCTGACTGCTGGGGTGCCATTGCTGCCGAGAAGGCCGAGAAAAGTGATGGGCCCTATTGCAAAATCCATCGGACCAAGGGCAACGACCTTCAAGAGTGCTATCAGGTTGAGTAGCTTGTCAAGTGACAGAGAGCAAAGTATGAGAAGCATGACAAGGAAAAGGGTCAGAATGTTACTGGCGGTAAGGGCCGAGGCACTGAAGCAAATCGCCCCGGCAAACCCTTTCGGAACCAAGGAAAGCCCGCTAGAGGTCGAGAGAAGGAAGCTTGCGAAGATGAGAGTGACGGAGGGGATGAAGAGGAAACCAGTGAGCAAGAGTTTCAGAAGGCCACTGACGCCCTATGAATTGACGGGGGCGCATCTTTGCACACCTCTCACCGCCAGCTCAAGCGGTGTGCATGAGAAGTCAATGCGGTGGAGCCAGCGCCAGAGGCTCGGAAGCCTCTCAAATGGCCTCGCACGCCCATCATCTTTGACGAAGAGGATCACCCTAACCGTACCACTGCAGTGGGATGTGTGCCATTGTTGGTCTCTCCAACAATCCGCAACCTCAAGGTCACAAAAATGTTGTTGGATGGCAGGGCTGGGTTGAATCTGATTTCCCCGGTGTTATCAGCAAGCTTCAGATAGCAAGAGGAAGAACTAGAAGTTACCGACACATTTCAAGGAGTTAATCCCGGCATGAGCCATCCTAAGAGAAAGATCATGTTCCCGGTGACGTTTGGGGGAGAGCTGAGCTACCGGACTGAGAAGATTGTGTTCGATGTGGTTGACCTCCCCCTGCCGTACAATGGGATCCTTGGACTCCCAGCCTTGGCTAAATTCATGGCGGCATCCCACTATGCCTACAACACCTTGAAGATGCCTAGGCCACTGGGGGTCATCACCATCCCATTAGATGAGAAGGTTGCAATCATTTGTGCGGACAAGATGTACCAGGACGCAGTCGCGGCAGAGGTAGTGACAGTAGTAGTTCCCGCCAAGGAAAGCAAGGGAAAGAAGAGGGATTGTAGGGACTCCGGCAAAGAGTCCGAGAAGCGTGCCCCCACCGAGTGCACGACACTCGTTGACGACGTGCCGGAGTGTTCCAACAGCAAGAGATCCAAGGTCATTGCACCCCGAATGAAGAAGGTCCCGACAGGGCTAGCTGGCATTGATGCTACTTTCACTATCAACGCCACCCTCGATGACAAATAGGAAAGCGCGCTCGTTGCCTTCCTGTGGGCGAATATCGATGTGTTTTCCTGGCAACCATCTGATATCCCCGGTGTTCCCAGGGAGGTAATCGAGCACAACCTTGCTGTCTGCCCGCACACCCGACCTGTCTAGCAGAAAGTCCGGAAGCAAGCCTTGGAGAGGCAACAGTTCATTACGGAAGAGATCAAGAAGCTTGAAGCAGCTGGTTTGGTTAGAGTGCTGCTGCACCCTACATGGTTGGCGAATCCAGTGGTAGTCTGGAAGGCTAACGGGAAGTGGAGGCTTTGTATAGATTTAAAAGATATTAACAATGCCTGCCCAAAGGACCTGTTCCCCTTGCCGCGTATTGATCAGATTGTGGATTCCACTTCAGGTTATGATTTGCTCTCCTTTCTGGACGCATATTCTGGGTATCATCAGATCTTCATGTCCAAGGAAGATGAAGAGAAGACGTCGTTCATCACTCCATGCGGTACGTAATGTTTCATCCGCATGCCATTCGGATTAAAGAGTGCTGGGTCCACTTTCGCAAGGGTAGTCTAGATTGGTTTTGAGCCACAGCTGCACAGAAACATAGAAGCTTATATGGACGATATTGTGGTCAAAACCAAGGATAGAGCCACCCTTATTCAGGATTTGGAGGAAACATTTGCTAATCTACGCAAGATCAACTTGAAGCTCAACCCGGAGAAGTGTGTGCTCGGCGTTCCCTCCGGCAAGCTGCTTGGGTTCTTTGTGTCCCGTCGAGGGATCGAATTCAACCCCGACAAGATCAAATATACTGAGAAGATCGAGGCACCAAGGACAGTCTAGGACGTGAGGTGTCTAGCAGGGTGTGTTGCCGCGCTGGGCAGATTCATCTCCAAGTCCGCCGAGCGCGCCCTGCCGTTCTTCAAAATTTTGAAGAAGGCAGGGCCCGTGAAGTGGACTCCAGAAGCAGATGCAGCTTTGCAAGAGTTGAAGGCTTACTTGTCCTCTGTGCCTATCCGGGTTGCTCCCAAACCATAGGAACCATTGTTGCTATACTTAGCGGCAACCAACCAAGTGGTTAGTGCAGCCTTGGTGGCGCAGCGGGAAGTGGATGAAGCAGAAAGTGAGCAAGTACCGACAGAGTCAGAAAAGGATCAAGACAGCAATGAGTACAGAAGCGAGAACAACCCCAAGGACACGACAAGGAAAAAAGTGGTGTCGCGCCCAGTGTACTTCGTCAGCTCCTTGTTACAGGGAGCTAGATCAAGGTACTCTGGCGTGCAAAAGTTGATCTTTGGTCTCATCATGGCCTCAAGGAAACTGCACCACTACTTCCAAGCCCATGAGATCACGGTTGTCACTCACTTCCCGTTGCAAAGGATACTCCGAAACCCGCTGGCGTGCTTCTTGTCGCCCCCTCCGGGGAGCACTTGAAGTACGTCATCCAGAAGCATTTTGCCCGGGAAGAGGCAACCAACAATACAACAGAGTATGAAGGGCTCCTTGCCGGGCTCAGGATTGCAACATAATTGGGAATTAGGAAGCTGATCATTTGAGGAGTTCACAGCTTGTGATGAGACAAGTGAACAAGGATTACCAAAGTCCATTGATGGAAGCATACGTCGAGGAAGTGAGGAGGTTGGAGGAACGCTTTGACGGATTGCAAACAGAGCATGTACCCCATGCGGAAAACATCATAGCTGATCATCTGTGCTACGCAGAAGCTTCCTATGGAACCAGGGACTTTTGTTCTCCATCTCACTCAGCCCTCCGTATCCCGAACAACAATGGCCCTAAAAAGGAGAAAGTTGGGCACCGGTAAGCCTCTCCCGGTAGAGCTGTCCGCTCCTGGCAGAGACCCTGCCGGAAACAACTCCTCACAGCCTGCCGAACCACGCCCTCCAGCCGGGCCCATGGACCCCGCGAACAAGGCATGTGCTCCCGCAGCAGAGGAGGTGCCGCTAGTCCTCGTTGCCGAGCCCCAGGCTCCAACTTGGGCAAGTCACATTGTCCACTTCCTCCAAACCGGAGAGCTTCCCGGCGACCAAGATGAAGGTGAAAGAGTAGCCCGGAGGGCCAGTATGTACTAGTTTGTCGATGACACTCTGTACAGAAAGAGGCCCAACGGTGTGAAATTGAAGTGCGTCTGCCGGGAAGAAGGGAAGGAACTGCTGGTTGAGATACACAAAGGCATGTGCGGCTCCCACATTGGATCAGTGGCATTAGTTGGGAAAGCATTCGGCTAGGATTCTATTGGCCCACAACCCCCCAAGATGCAGTCAAGCTAGTCACCAAGTGTGAAGCCTGCCAATTCCATTCCAAGAAAACCCACCTGCTTGCCCAAGCTCTTCAGACAATCCCTCTATCATGGGCATTTTCGGTCTGGGGGCTCAATATCCTCGGGCCCTTCCCCCGAGCAATTGGGGGCTTTGAATTTTTGTTCGTTTCCATCAACATGTTTACAAAGTGGTCGGAAGTGACTGCTGTGAGAAAGGTAACTGCTTAGTCAGCTATCAAGTTCTTGAAAGAATTGGTGTGTCATTTTGGAGTTCCGAGAAGGATCATTACTAACAACGGCACTGAGTTCATGAGCTGCGCCTTCATGCAATATGTTCATGCCCTTAGATGCAAGATCTCATTTGCCTCTGTGGCACCCCCCGGAGCAATGGACAAGCTGATAGGGCAAACGCTGAAGTGTTGCGGGGACTCAAGACAAGAACCGTTGATACGCTGCAGAAGCACGTCATGCGGTGGATCGAGGAGCTGCCGATAGTTCTCTAGTCCCTCAGAACGACACCAAACCGAGCTACCGGGTAGATTCCCTTCTCCCTGGTCTACGGCGCAGAAGCAGTTATCCCCATGGAACTCATTTACAGGTCACCTCGTGTGCTTGCGTACGATGAAGTAGCGCAAGATAAGCACCGGCGTGATGATGCTGTGTTACTCAAGGAGAATTGTCTCCGGGCTGCTATGCGTGCTGCATTCTATCACCAAGCCCTACGTCGCTATCATAGCCGCAGGGTTCATGCCTGGTGTTTTGAGGAAGGTGACCTTGTCCTTAGGCGCTTTCAGTCCGCCAAGGGTACAAACAAGCTGTCGCCGAAGTGGGAAGGCCCTTACCGGGTAGTACGACTCACCAGACCTGGCGTAGTCTGTCTGGAGACAAGAGATGGCATTCAATTGCAAAACTCATGGAATATTGAGCATCTCCGCAAGTTCTACCCGTAAGGCGCGGCTGTCGGGCCCTGCCCGGCAGCCACCCTTCTGTATAGGCCTTTCCTCAGCTGCATGTAACCCCTTGTACAAAGCCAGGGCGATGACCCTGTGCAAGAGAAAATAAAGAAGCGCTATGGGGTCCCCCCGACCAAGTTGCATGCATGCACAAGCATTCCAAGATCACTGCATAAGCATTTCTTGAGCATTTGCATATGCATATTGATACGTTTCTAACGTATCTATAATTTATGAAGTATTCATGCCATGTTTAGAATGATTCCATATGATTTTGGCATGATTTGATTAGAACTAACCCGGACAGATGCTGTTTTCAGCAGAACTACTGTGGTGTTGTTTTTGTGCAGAAATATAAGTCCCCGGAATAAGCTAAAAATTAACAGAGAACTTTTCTGGAAAATATGAAAAATACTGGAAGAAAGAGATACAGAAAAGGAGTCCCGGGGCCACCACAAGGGTGGGGGACGCGCCCCCTAGGGCACGCCCCTCGACCTTGTGCCCTCCTCGTGGGGCCCCCTGATGTGAAACCGATGCCAACTCCTCCTATAAATCAAGAAAACCCCAGAACGGAAGAGAGACGGGGAGTTCCGCCGTCGTAAGCCTCTGTACCCTTGAAAACCCAATCTAGGCCCTCTCTGGCACCCTGTCGGAGGGGGCTATCATCACCGGAGGCCATGGAGGAGGATCCCGAGGGGGCCATAATCGCCATGGAGGCCAAGGACCAGAGGGAGAACCTCTCCCCATCTAGGGGGAGGCCATGGAGGAGGAAGCACAAGGGGGAGAACCTCTCCCCCTCTCTCTCGGTGGCGCCAGAGTGCCATCGGGGGAATCATCGCCGCGGTGATCGTCTTCATCAACATCACCATCCTCATATCTTTTACGCGGTCCACTCTCCCGCACCACGCTGTAATCCTCTACTTGAACATGGTGCATTATGCCACATATTATGATCCAATTATGTGTTACCATCCTATGATTTTTTGAGTAGATTCCTTTTGTCCTTTGGGTTGATTGATGATATATATTGGTTTGAGTTGTATGTGTTTATTTTGGTGCTTTCCTATGGTGCCTTCCATGCCGTGCACACATGAGGGATTCCCTTTATAGGGTGTGGCAATACGTTTATGATTCGCTTATAGTGGGTTGCTAGAGTGACAGAAGCTTAAACCCGAGTAAGGGGGTTGTTGCGTATGGGATAAAGGGGACTTGATGCTTTAATGCTACGGTTGGGTTGTACTTTAATGATCTTTAGTAGTTGCGGATGCTTGCTAGAGTTCCAATCATAAGTGCATATGATCCAAGAAGAGAAAGTATGTTAGCTTATGCCTCTCCCTCATGTGAAATTGCAATAATGATTACCGATCTTGTTAACAATTTCCTAGGACAATTCCGCAGACCGACCCATCATTATTCCACACTCGCTATTTATAATATATAGTAATATATTCTAAATTTATGATAACAGCACCTACTTTTATATTTTAGTTCTCCGATATCATGCAAAGTTACCCTCTTCATACCCACAACGTAGTTTTATTTCTCGTTTCTCGTTGGCAGCAAAAATTCGGTGTATGTAGAGTTGTATCAGTGGCAGATAGGACTTGAGAGAATATTGATCTTACCTTCAGCTCCTTGTGGGTTCGACACTCCATACTTATCACTTCCACCTTTGGGAATTGCTATGATGATTCCTTGCACTTGGGGATTATCAAGCTCTTTTCTGGCGCCGTTGCCTCGGAGCAATAGCGTGGGGTTGATATTCTTGTGTGTGCTTGTTTGCTGTCTTCACTAAGTCGATTTTGTTTTCCCTTTTGTTTTTGTTCTCTTTAGTTGTGGGTGAAACATACAATTTTTTTAAATAATGAAAATACAAAAAAAAAGTTACTTTCCTCTTATGTTTAAAAGCGTTTTCAAAAAGAGAAGTGATTGGAAGGTTATGCATTGGAGAAGTGAGGGTCGACCTTGAAGACTTGTGTTCATGCTCATGGAAACAATGTAGAATTTTTCATGGAAGTTTCTCAAAATGAGTATCCCCTTGTATATATTCATTGTATTAAAAATAATGTGCCAAGTTTTGGTTGTAGGATGATTAGATTGTTTGTTTGCTATGTGCAGTGCAAATACAGAAACTTTGGCTGTAGTGCGTGAGCTCTCATTTTTTACTGGAACATCGAATGCCTATGAAACTTTTTGCACAGTAATTATCTACACATTGTTTAAATTCTCCTACCTTTTTAGAATTTTTGGAGTTACATAAGTATAAGAAAGTTGCAGATTACTACAGACTGTCCTGTTTTTGACAGATTCTGTTTTCTACGTATTGTTCACTTATCTTGATGAATCTATGGGTAGTATCGGGGGGTATGAACCATGGTGAAGTTGGAATACAGTAGATATAATTCTAATATGAAATTGGAATGAGTTTACAACAGTACCTAAGGGTAGTGATTTGTTTTATTATACTAACGGATCTCACAAGATTGTTTGTTAAGTTTTGTGTGGATGAAGTGTTCGAAGAACAAGGAGTTACCAATATGAGAAGAATAAGGAGAGGCAAGAGATCAATCTGGGGGATCCCCAAGGCACCCCAAGTAAATATTTCAAGGATACTCAAGCATCTAAGCTTGGGGATACCCCGGTTGGCATCCCATCTTTCTTCTTCAACAATTATCGGTATACCTCGGTTTTTGTTTTGTTCACATGACATGCGTCTTTTGTGTTTATTTTTTTCCTTTATTTTACTTTATGATCCATGCTAGTATGAGATAGCCCTTCATGTATTTGTATAATGCTCTTTGTGCTTCACTTAAATTCTTTGAGTATGGCTCTATAGAATGCTTTTTGTGCTTCACTTAAATCTTTTGAGTATAACTTATAGAATGCTTCGTGTGCTTCACTTATATATTTTGGGCTTGGATGTTGATAAATATATATCATTAGTAGAATTATATATGAACTTCACTTATATCTTTTAGAGTACGAACAAAATTATCATCGGAATTGGGCTTGGTAGAGTATTGTTAGAATATCATGCCAAGCTAAAAAGGCGTTAAAGAAAAGCGCTTGTTGGGAGACAACCCAATATTTATCCTTACTGTTTTTGTGTGTTCACATGATTAAGCTACTGTAGTAATCATGTTTTATAGATTTTGTTTCAATGAAGTGCCAAGTAATACATTTAGGATGGCTTACGGTGATAGTTGATTTGATCTTGCTGAAGAACAGAAACTTTTGCACTCACGAAAACAATTCTCATTTTTAGAAGAAGAGTGCTTTATAGTTGATTATTTTTGCATAAGATTAATAGATAAATTTCTTAGGACTTCCTAATTTCTTAGGATTTTTGGAGTAGCAGAAGTATGGTTGTAGTTTAGATCATTATAGACTGTTCTGTTTCTGGAAGATTCTGTTTTAATGCATAGTTTGCTTGTTTTCTAGTTTCTATGGCTTATATTGCTCAATATAAAATTGTGGAAATGATATGGTACATTAGGCACTGTGTAAGCACAATTATGAATCTTGTCTTTGACAGTACCAAAGTGAATGATTTACTCTTTATCATACTAACCCATCTCACGAAGTTCCGTTAAGTTTTGTGTGATTGAAGTTTTCAAGTTTTGGGTGAGATATCGATACGAGGAGAATAAGGAGTGGAAAGACCCTAATATTGGGGATGCCCAAGGCACCCCAAGGTAATATTCAAGGAAGACTCAAGCGCATAAGCTTGGGGATGCCCCGGAAGGCATCCCCTCTTCAGTCTTTAAAACCATCGGTATACCTTACTCGGAGCTATATTTTTATTCGTCACATGATATGTGTTTTTCTTGGAATGTATTTTCATTTTATTTGCTGTTTGAATAAAATCATTGGATCTGAAATCTTGAATAAGAGAGAGTCCTCCCATGGCTAGTTAATTATTTCACTACTCATTGTTCTTCACTTATATCTTTTGGAGTAGTTTGTCATTTACTCGCGTGTTTCACTTATATATTATGAGTAAATGGTTAAATGAATTGAATATCATAGATCTAAAATTATATATGCTTCATATGCTTATCCCATGGGGAGCAATGACTTCACTTATAAGAAGTATAGGTGGTAAAAATTATTGAAAGTTGGCAAAATCAATATTGGACATTTGAACAATTCATGAAAGAATATTAAAGGAAGAGAAATTTCACATATAAATATACTATCTTGGACATCTTTTGTAATTGTGAGCACTCATTAAAATATGACCTGCTAAAAAGTTGATGTTGGCCAAGGAAGACAACATAATGGGTTATGTTTTCCTATATCCGAATAGAAGTTATATTGTCATGGATCATCGAACATGTTGAGCTTGTCTTTCCCTCTCATGCTAGCCAAATTCTTTGCACCAAGTAGAGATACTACTTGTGCTTCCAAACATCCCTAAACCCAGTTTTGCCATGAGAGTCCACCATACCTACCTATGGATTGAGTAAGATCCTTCAAGTAAGTTGTCATCGGTGCAAGCAATTAAAATTGCTCTCTCTAAATATGTATGATCTATTAGTGTCAAGAAAATAAGCTTTATACGAACTTGTGATATCGAAGAAATAAAAGCGACGGACTGCATAATAAAGGTCTTTATCACAAGCGCAATATAAACTGACGTTCTTTTACATTAAGATTTTGTGCATCTAACCATAAAAGTGCATGACAACCTCTGCTTCCCTCTGCGAAGGGCCTATCTTTTACTTTTATCTTCTACCCTTATACAAGAGTCATGGTGATCATCACCTTTCCTTTTTACACTTTTTCCTTTGGCAAGCACTATGTGTTGGAGCGATCCGGATATTTATATCCTCTCGGATGTAGGTTTTGATGAAGCATTATTGTCGACATTACCCTTGAGGTAAAAGGTTGGGAGGCAAAACTATAAGCCCCTATCTTTCTCTATGTTAGATTAAAACTTTGAACCCATAAATATCACATGAGTGTTAGCTATTGTGAAAGATTATATGATAGTTGAGTATGTGGGATTTGCTAAATCAAAGCTCTTACATAGACCCTTCCTGAAAATAAGATGAATTGCAATTGCTCGATGACTAAGAACATGGTTTGTTAGTTTTCAAGAAACTTTATGGTCTATACTTTAATTTGTGAATAACTTTTTACTTGATCATGAGAAGTTTTATGAGATGAGCTACTATTTATGACAAAGAATAATGCAAGAAAAAGTGTTTGGAACTTTCATTGATCAAACTTGTGCACTTGATAGCATTCACACTTCATAAATTATTTCTTTTATCATTTACCTACTCGAGGACGAGCAGGAATTAAGCTTGGCGATGCTGATACGTCTCCCACGTATCTATAATTTATGAAGTATTCATGCCATGTTTACAATGATTCCATATGATTTTGGTATGATTTGATTAGAACTAACCCGGACTGACGCTGTTTTCAACAGAACTATCGTGGTGTTGTTTTTGCCCGCCAAGGTGGGCGGCCAGGGGGCTTGAGGCACGCCGCTACCCACCTTGGCGGGCAGGAAAGTGTGCCTCTCGTTGACATCGGTCCCAAGACCTCCGGGAGGGGCTATGCTGCAATTACCAATGATACCCAGCCCCACCTCCCGGCCGAGCCTCGAAGGAACCAAGAGATTTGCCACGGCAAGGACCAGCCTCACTCCCCGAGCACCAGCACCAGCATTTGGCAACACTGGCCTCAACCAAGAGCCCGGGGGCTGACCCCTGGCTCTTCTCTTTAGCATAGCTAACAAGAAGCAGAAGCATAGAGGTGGAGGAGCGCAAGGATGGTTGACTCCGCCCTCTCCTCGCCCTCCTTTTGTAGGCGGGACGGGAAGGGGAGCCGCTCTCTCAACGGGCGGCCGTTGTCCTCCTCCACCAATTCAAGACGACCGGGCCCTCGCCTTGATGCTCTCCTGCGCCACGCGCCTCCGTTACCTAGCCCGCGCGATGCATGCCGCATACGTGGCTAGGGATAAGGGCATGGTGGGAAGAGTGAATTGGCAGTTTCTACCCCATGCGTTAAAGTCACTCACGGGCCATTACCAGGGCGGCCCAACCGCTATTGGCTTTACATGACGCGCAGGGAAACCGAAAACTAGCCTGGAACCAAGATCAATGAAGAAGCAAAGAAAACCTAAAAGAGACGCGCCTCTTTAGCACCCCCGCGTGCGCACTTATTAGGCCCTACCCTGACAACGCTCAGCAGCGCGGTTGGGGCAGGACCGGGGGCTTCTGTCGGTGCAACAACCCTGTGTCTGTTAACCAGACTATGCATAGGCACGGGAACAAGATTAAGGCTCCAACCTAAGTCAGAGTACAAGAGAACAAGATCATCGAAGGACCAGGTAGAAAAGCCTCCCTTGCCGGGAGGCGAGCTTGACAAGGACGGGGCCACCACCAGAAGAAGGCATCCGAAACGTCCCAGCAGAGCCTGCCGGGACTCGTAGAGGCAAAACCACCCCACCAACTACTCCACCACGACCCACATCGTCAATCAGTGCGGTGTCAAGCCGCAAAGTGACTAAGTGGCAGCCATTCGCCACATGGCGGCCTCTCTCTACATTAAATGCCTACAGATGACACCCGTCCTGCAATGTGTCAAGTGAGCAGGCGTGGAGCTGGCAAGACAGCCTGGCAAGGCTTGCCAGGCAACCAACAATGTGATGTTGAGCGGTGCATTTAATGCACCCTGCCAGCCTGCAAAGTTATGTATGATAGCACTGTTTGCTATCTTATCAGTGCATAATGACTACTTTGCCATTGTGGTGACCCCTTAACCTATAAAAGGAGGCCCATGGCAACCGTAGAAAGGGTTAGAAGGTTAGACAACTCACACCCCTATACACGCGTAGCCACTGCCGCCCTTACCGGGCAATTGTACTATGCTCCGTCACTACCTTTCCTTCATCAATCCACCAAAGCAGGAGGTGGGTTTTACGCCTTGCGGCGGCCCGAACTTGGGTAAAACAGCCTCTATGATCTCTGTCGTGCTGTCCCACGCTCGTCTGCTCTTTGTGTAACGCGCCTCCCCCTGCCGAACCAGCAAGGGGCCATCTGGTCCCATAGGTGGCCGTGGTTTCCCACGACATCTTGTAGTGATCCTGGATGTTCACAAGATTTTGGCATTTCAAGCCCGAAACCTTGAGAGCTTTTAGATCGTTGGTGGTGTCCACCGTAGCGAAACCATAGTCAGAAGTGAACCTGGAGAAACGCTCGGAAGGCCTTGTGGCCAGGTGGTAGTGGTAGACGAGGACATGTCACACACACAACTGGGCGACGACAACCTTCTGATCGCGCCCGGCACGACCGATGGTGTACTCGAGGTCGAAGCCGACCACTTGGTACTTGTCCTCAGCAAGCAACTGCTTCATAGTTTGGATAAAGCTCTCCACCAAGACCGGCTCATTCATGTACACCACCGAGAGGGCGTCCCCCCTCATGTGGGTGTCCACTACGTGATGCATGATGAACTGCCCGCCGTCATCGTCAGCGGCCACTGGGAGCGCCATTGGAGCCACGGGGAGCACCATTGGAACCGCTGGATGTCCTCTCTGTATATGTTGTTGTGGGTGTGCTTATTGTGTCATGTGGCGCGAGAGATGAAGGTAATTGGTCGCCGGAATAAATGGGGGCCGGGCGGCCTGGATTCTCGGCGCGTCCGCATGCCAGTTTTTGCAGCGAGTAACTACATCGCGGCGCCGCGCCCGGCACAACCGCATGCACACGAACATAAGTGATCGTGTGCTGGCCCCAAATACTGGTAGCGGGCGTGGAGGGACGAGGGCAGAGCGCCCGGCGGGACGCGAGAGCAGAGCGCGCGCGGTGGGACATGAGCATAGCGCGCCGCGGCCGCCTCAATCACGAGCAACCACACACATAGAGTAGTTGAACACGCAGGAAATGGTCGTCTACAAGCCGTCTGGCAGTTGCATCGCTGGGTAGTGAGCGGCCGTGTGCTACTACCTCCGTCTTGGTCTATTAATCCCCTTTATATTCTATGGTATATTTTGACCTTAAATTTTAACCAACAAAATGTTAATGCATGTTACAAAAATTATATAATTGGAAACTATGTTCAAATACGAATCCAACGATATAATATCTGGTGACATGCATTCATATTTTATTAGTTAAATCTCTAGTCAAAATTTGGCACAAAAATACATAGACGACTTATAAACCAGGACGGGGGTAGTAGGTAATTTAATCGTAAACGTTTTATTTTATTTACCATATGCGTACGTGTCCTTTCGTCCTTCTCTCGCACGTCTTCTCACCCCACTGCCGTAGACAGCATAGAGGGCAAGCTTGAGCAGCGCGTGGGGGCGTTCTTTTGGCCAAACGGTGGTGAGCCTGTTCCCGCTCAATCGCGCAGGTTCCCGCACAAGCTTCCCGCCTGACTCGATGAAATCCCCCAAAATCCCAATACTTACTGCCTGCTATATAAACCCTCACAGCCGGCGCGTCCCGCGTCGCATTTTCCACTCCCTCCCTATAGCTTACACTACTACAGGATGCTGCTAACGCGACACTACGATCAGAGACCCTTCGACGAAACTGTGTGCGATGCAATAATCGCAAATGTTGGTGTAAAAAAACGTCAGAAAATGTGCAAAACGTTTGCGATGGCGGATGCATCAAACATGTTTCATATTTTAGTTGCGTGTGCGATGCAAGGCATACGGTTCAGTTCAATTAACTGTTTTCGATGAGGAGGAGCAAAAGAAACGGGCAGCCAGATGAAGGTGTGTGCGATATACAACATACAGTTCACTAGGATGAACTGTTTGTGATTAGGCAACACAAAAGAAACGGTCAGCCAGATCAAGATGTGTGCGATATACGACATGCGGTTCACTAGGATGAAATGTTTGCTTTGAGCCAAGAGAACAGAAACGGTTCAATATAACAAGATGTGTGTGATACGCGGCAAACAGGTCTGTAATCAGAAATGTGTGCGAAGACTAATAATAAGACAGACGATTGCTGCTAACAAGCCGCGTGTGTTGTGGGCAAACGCTTGGTGGTATACAATTTTCAGCGATTGATGAAATCATCACCGATGGGTTTCCCAGTATGGTCCGTGTGTGATGTCATTGCAGGCAGAACAACAACATATGTACTTATAACTTATAAGGACTTGATTCCATAAACAGATTGAACATCCAATTACATATGTCGCTAGTACACACATGACCTTTGCACACACCAAAGTACGTACCAAAATGCCTAGGAAACTCAAATAATGTATAAAAAGGCAAAACGAACCATGAATAATTTCATATTTTTAGGACTACGCTACTATAGTTGCATGTTGCCTCTGTAAAATTAATCAAGGCGGGAAGAGACAGCGTATGTCGTTTCGCACACATAGGTGACAAGGTCCCTCTCGGAACCATGAGCCTTTTTGAGAGAAGCTCCGGTTTGTAAGAAGTTTGTACCAAAACTTGTCCCAAATTGGACTAATTTTTTACCACAACATGTTGGTGCTATGACATAATACCATGCCAAGTTTCATGATTTTGAGGCGAGTTTTGGATTTACAGTAATTTTAAAACCAGGTTTCTCAATGTTTATTGTCGAGTTGACACCGCCCAGGATAGGCTTTTTCCTTGTGGGTCCCGAATGGCAAATCCAAATCTGTCACTACCATGCAGCTTTTCTTATTAAGAATTACAACCCATTTGGTGTGCAAGCTGAAAATAAGTTTGTGCGTGCTGGTGGGCGCTAAGAACTTGCGGTTCTGTAATGAACAAATATCTCAAGGATCCCGCGAGAGTGATGTTCTTTCCCTATGTTGTGAATGCTTATAATATTTATGGCTTAATTAAAGAAATGGCAATCCATTGGCCTAGTTTGAAAGAAAATATGGGTCAAAGATGAGTTGAAAAGGGCAACAATATCTAACTCCAGCTAACAAACAGTACAAAAGCACGAGGATTAATTGCTCATCAGGTTTAGAAAAAATCCAGATTGAACAAGACAATGACATCTAACTCTACCAAAGTTTTTGGCAGACACAATCAAATGGATCGGTCTTATCCATAAAATCAAGATCCCGGCCTAGAAATTCTATTGGTCCATGATGACAAGCTGTTGTAAATAGAAGCCGAGCACGATCAGAAGCCCTTAGGTCCACCTAAAACTTCTTTTTATGCTGCTCAACACTTGCAGACGTAAGAAATTTGTTGTCAAAAAACTTAATCCTCATGGATAATAGTGCCCTTGCATTCAACATGAAGAATGTGACAAAGCTAATGTTTGCATTGTTGGATGCATATCCTTCCAGCGCTATTGTCTTCAAACGAATGTCATGAGACCTGAGAAAATCCTGGTGCTTGTTGAACCATCGATTGGTTATACCTTCTCGTCCATGTGTTAGTGCCTAAATAGAGATGAAGATTGAAAACAGTTAATGTCTAAAAAACATTATGTTGAAAGAGTGATAGTTGAATGATTAATTATAGTACTTTATATATGAGCTTTCAATGTGCGTGAAATCATCACCTTTACATACAATTCTCTAGACATGGAAAGCATTGCAGCATGCCAATAATCATGTTCAGATCAAAACACCACATACTGATATGTAAGGTCTTGACAGATCCACCACCACTGATATGTTGGACACGCTCTTCATTGAGCATAGAACATAATATTAGTACCAAAGTGTACTCCAAGATGATACTTAACTTATGCGCACAAATGAAAAAAGCAGATTACAAAAGTTTACATGAATAATATACAGTACCTCAATAGGTGTGGATCCAAACACCATCTTGAACCATCTAAAAGGATCACGAATTGCACCCAAGGTCTCCAGTTTAGGCGCATAGACTATATTTATTTGCAAAGGTACTATAACAGAACCAAGGAGCAACCTTTGAAGTGAAGGGCATCTTCGATGATGAGATCATGCCCAAAAAATCAAATTCCCATGCTTACAAGGTGGGTCGACTTTAGTTTGAGACAACAGATACAAATTTCCATTCAAAAAATAAGCAGCAAGCGCTCCATGGAGTGGATGATGCTGTGCAGTGCGCCTTCGATAGATCAACCACCACAAGCACAAGTTTTTTTAGCAGTGGGAGTCGAAGAATTTGTACCAGATTGTCTACCAGATGGCACCGGGCGAAGGTGGCGGTCTGGAGAGGAGGAACACCACGAGATGGACATCGGTGGTGAGGGCACAGATACACCGGTTCGTGCTATGTTACATACATAGTCATGGTAGAACTCAAGCTGCTAGAGTTTATCGAATTGACGGGATGTCCGCCAGGCGGCCACCATGCAGGGTATGACCAGCAGGTAGCATGCCGGGAAGCAGATCCGTTGAACGGAGCCCTCCTGGGAGGAGATGATGGCTCCGGGGAGTTCGGAATCATCATCGATAGATAGCTGACGATAGTCGAGATTAAGAGGCGCGATGCGCCACATAGTGCGCCACCGAGATGCGAGGACTTGTGTGCGGTAGCCATCCTTGGTGGGGAGAAGGGAGATGATCTCCCCAAGGATGCCGTCTGGGAGATCGCTGATGCGGTCCGCCGGAGATTCTACTGGTTCCTCAGGTCCAGGGGGCACTTCTGGCCGCACAGTCGGGTCCAAGATCTACATCTGGCGGCTGCGCAGGCCGGGGCCTCATTTGTGTACATACCAATCTGAAAGAAAGAAAAAGGCATAAAATGTAGGACATTCAAAATCAATTCTCAAGGTCAGGAAGAAAAAAGGCACAAACATATATGTAGGACATTCAAAATCAATTCTCAAGATCTGGCCACGAATTATTAGCATGCAAGCTAACCCTAGTAGGATTATTAGCAAAAATTATTTGTACAGAACAAACAATTAATCACTAACTCTATACGGATAACATTCAAACAATCAATACACTACGTGCATCTAATGGATCTTAATTACTCTGATTTCAAGGACTGAGAGAACATAACCATAGGACTTGTATTCAAGAAAAATTGTAGAGGGGCAGGAGGGATTAACCAGAGAAAACACATGATATGTTTGCCGCACAAATGGGTATACAGATGACTAACCAGTTTTCCGTCGGAGTCGTAGTCATTGCCGGAGTTGCTTTTGACCTCGGGCTCCGGCTGGGGGGGGCACGATGGTGCCGACGAAGTCAAGGTCGTGCTGCTGCCCGTGCAAGACCTTGGTGGCATCGACGGCAACCTCTGTGCCCAGCTTCACGTGTTGTGCGGGTGCTTGACCAGACCCAGCGTCGCCACTCCCTCCGATGGTGCACTTCGGCTGCATCCTCATACACTCTAGAGTCCAGACGTTGGTGACCACTGTGGACCGGGGTGCGGTCGCTTATTATGGTTGGCAGCTCGGGCGCGCAATTCATGCGAACCAGTGGGAGCAAGGCAGGCTGCGGTTAAAAGCTGTCTTGCCTCCCGGTGAGCCTGCGCGGTGGACTTCTGCCATTCCTACCATCATTTCACACCGCTACTTGCACGCGTCCCGTCAATAAGCAAACCTGCACGCACGTCTCCCGGTATGCATGTGCGGCGGACTGCTCGCATCCGTCCCGTCAACTCACGCCTGCTCGCACGGCACACGGGGCGTGTGGCAGCATGTATATTTTTTGGTTTATTTTCTGCTGCTTTAGTGCTTAACTGAAGCATGGCACGGCCTAACTCACACGGTCTGAATAAATATTCCATATGAGATATTGGTAGCTAGTTTTTAATAATCTCCCGTTTGCAAGATGATTATATCAAAATGGGTCTCGTTGACAAAAAAATACAATATCACAGTCTACTGGTGTCCATATGTGACACCATGGTAAGTTTCATGAATTTCAACTAAGTTTTGGATTTACTGAATTTAAAAAATATATATTCTCAATATTTTGAAATCTCTTGCACAGGGAAACATGCACCCAGGGACACATAGGATTTTGCAACCCATTTTGGTGCACATGTAGCTCAAATTTGATTTTTGCACATTAAATCCCTAGGAAATCAATCAATGTATAAAAACGGTCGAATGATGTCTATTTTTTTAAAAAAGTAACACGACACTCCACCTTTCATCACATGTTCACTGCAGAAAAAGTTTGACATGCCTCAGAGTGGCTGTGGTGGTGCGGGATGTGTGTGTCTGTCTGTGTGGGGGTGGGGGGGGAGGGGTCCGGCAGTACACTACGAGTCATGAACCTGCATGTGGGACTATTGATCATTTTGTGAGTCATATATGCCACATCAAAGTCGTGAATTGTTTATTTAAAGCATTACACAGCCCTTTCATACATAATGTTCGGGCCACATGCATGCATTGGTGGTCCTCTCGGACACTCTCCCTCGTGCGGTTATCAGCGATGTGCCCATTTGTTAGCATGCAAAGGTTTTTAGTTTCCACCGACAATGAGAGGCATTCATTCGACCAAAAGGTGGATTCATCTTGGCATGTGTGTGTTGTGGATCATGGTGGGATTCCATATCAAAGTTCGAGCATGTGCGTACACACTCCCGCTGGCTTGAAGTGAGGGGGCTACACGCATCGTGGTGTAGTGCATTTCCGGTTTGTGAAGCATGTGCCACGTCAAAGTTGTGCATTGGGTATTCAAACATCACATAACACACGAGCACATGCACGCGGTGGTTTTGTCCTATGACATCACTCGCGTGTGCCTCCCTCTATGGACCCACAAGGTCGTCGTCGACCAGTTGAACGTACAAGAGAGAGAGGCTAATTTGACCAACAATGATGGTTCTTTTTTGGTTTGTGTTACGTATATGCACGTTATAGGAGTATGTACTTGTCAAAGAGGGGGCAACATAAATACTCTATATATATGCGTGTCATAACCTCGCTCCATGTGGGGACTTCTCGGTTCCAGAGGTAGGTTCCACATCAAAGTTGCACATTATATTGGTATTCAAACATCGCGGTGGTTGCCCTATATATTGGAACTCACTCGTGTGTGGCGCTTCCATCCGTGGGCATGCGAGGTTGTCCTCCATCACTTTGAACCAATGAGAGAGAGAGAGGATAATTTGATCATCAAGGAATGATTCTTTTTTGGTTTGTGCTATATAGTAGAAGTACATATATACCACGCGTCGAATGCGGGCGTACATATAGCACATGCCACATGTCATGAACCTCGCACTCTCTGTGGGGACTTTTTGGTTTCCTATATATGTGGTGCCACATCAAAATTGTGCATTGCGTATTCAAACATCACACAAACAGCTCTTTGGGCCACATGCATGCAGACGGTGGTACATAGTCCTATATAGGATGATCACTCACGTGCTACGTACGCTTCGCTTCTGTGTTGGGCCCACGAGTTCGTCGTCCATTGCTTTGACCCAGCGAGAGAGTGGTACGTGTTTGACGAACAAGGAGGATTAATTCTTTTAGGGCTGTGTTACTAGGTGTATATATAATACATGTTGAGGGGGGGGGGGTTGACCAGCTTGGTCCATCACTTTCACCGACAGCGTGAGAGAGGTTAACTAATTTGACTTAGGAGGGGATTATTTTTTTTGTTTTGTCTTGATATAGATCATGATGTGAGATTACATATATATATATATATATATATATATATATATATATATATAATAGCGCATCTGTACACATGAATCCATCCCGCTGGATCGAAGGGGGGGAGCACACGACACGTCATGAACGACCTCTTGCTCTGTGTGGGGACCTCTACGATTTTCAACGCATGCACCACATCAATGTTGTGCATTGGGTCGAGTATTCAACACATATGCATGCACTCCATCAATATGTTCGGGACACACACATGCAATAATGGTTGTCTTTGGACACACTCTCACTCGCTTGGTTATGGGCGGCAAGCCTATATATATTCGTGGGCTCGCGTGGACATCCATCATTTCGACCAACGACGAGAAAGGTTACCAGGGTGGATATATTCTTCTTATTTGCTTTGAGTTACGTATAGTAGGTCGACCCATTTCAAGCCTAATTAAGTTTGAGTGCATGCTACGCATCGTGAACCCTCGCTCGGTGTGGGGATTTTACGGTTCCAAAGCATGGTGCCACATCAAATTTGCGCATTGGGTATTCAAACACCACACACACCACTTCCATATATATACTTGGGCCACATGCACATAGTGGGTTTATCTTCATACAATTCTCCCTCGCGAGGTTATTAGCGACAAGCTAGCCCATTTTGCGGGTGGACATCCACACTACAAAAAAATACACTTCTGTGATGATACGTGTTTGTCACAGTAGGTCGCGTTTTTTGTCATGCATGTACATCCATGACAAATTTATGACAGAATCAAAATAGTCATACCTATGTTGTCGTAGAAGTGTTCCATGACATTACCAAAATTATCATCATGGAAGTGTCCACTTCCATGACGATAAATCGCACGTCACAGAAGTGCTTTCGTCAAGGGTGACCGACACGTGGCATCCACCGTACCGGAACGCCGTTAAGCTATCGGGTCGGGTTTTGGATCCGATAACCCGTTAACAGCCCCGACCAATGGGGATTTTCCACGTGTAAAATCATTATTGGCTGGAGGAAACACGTGTCGGCTCACCGTTGGGACAGATGTCATCCGCTCATTGGACCGAAGGCGCCTATGATACGGCGACACGTGGCACGGCCCAACAGAGGCCCATTCCTGTGAAAAGGCCGGCCCGTTTGACTTGGTCAAAAGGTGGCGGGCCGGCCCACGAAAAGTCTATTAACGGCTTGTTCGCATATGGCCCATTTACAGCCCGCTAACCCAAGGCCCGTTACGCCCTATCCGAATTAGGCCCAGTAGCGTCATCTGGGCCGTCCAATATGATTCAGCCCGTTTTAACTTCCGGCCCATGTGTGGCCCATGACTTCTTTCGGCCCATATGAGGACCTTTGTAACTCTTGGTCCATTAACGGCCCGTGGTGAAACTGGCCCGTAATGAACAGTGTATCACTTTATACCCATTAACGGCCCGTTATTCCATTGGGCCGTTTCCAGCCCAAGCTATCTTTCGGCCTTCTCAGGGCCCATTGATTCTTGGGCTCATTTGCAGCATTCGGTTACATACGGCCCGTTACTGTCATTTTTTGCTTGCGGGCCAAATTTAGCCCGTCGTTACAGTCGGCCCGTTTGCGGACCGTTAATACGTTGGGCTGTTTTCATGGCAAAAAACCCGTTGGGCTGTTTTCATAGAGTTATCAAATACGGCCTATTAACGGCCCGTTATGGTCCACGAATAGTACGACCCATGATTGGCGAAATGATGATACGCCCCGTAGAAGGCCCATGGATCCTACGGCCCATATGAGGCCCATGGATAGTACGGCCCGTAGAAGGCCCATGTATCGTACGACCCGTAGAAGGCCCATGGACCCTACGGCCCATAGAAGGCCCATGGACCCTAAGGCCCGTATAGAAGGCCGATGGATCCTACGGCCGGACGAAGGCCCATGGATCATACGGCCTGCAGGAGGCCCATGGTTACAACAGTCCGTGTGTTGCCACGATTATTTTGGCCTAGTTACCAAAAATAGGCTATTGTGGCCACTAGAAAAAAACAGAAAAAGAACTGCAGTGACTACAAGCAAACAACTAAACAAGACAATTAGGAAATAAATAAGCAAGCAATTAATGCTATCCTATTACCGCTATTACACATATTACATCCATTGGGCATCGAAGTTCGCCACCAGTGCAAATATAGGGAACAAAGCAGCACATTACATACACTGGCCGTCAAAATTGGCCACCAGTGCAAATAAACGCGGCAGCAAAACAAGAGCATAACTAAAACAACTTCAGAAGAGCTCAAGAAATGTTATCCTGGGTATCCACCATGCTGGCAATAAGCTTACCAAGCTGATTAGCTTTGTCCTGTTTGGCGCTAAAATCCTCCAACGCTTGTTGTTGCACCAGAAAGTATGCATCTGAATGCTCCAGGGACTTCCGCAGTCCTTCCGCTTCTTGTCGCAGCACAGCTGATCGATGTCTTTCAGCTTGTAGTTGAGACTCAAGAAACCAAACTGATTCAGACAGTGAGTTTGAATAGCTTGTGCAAGCGGTAGTGCCAGTAACTCGAACACTAAACCAAGACAGGACTTTGGGGTTGTCTCGCTGTCTTCAAGATAGTCTTCCTTAGCTGTTTTATCAGCTTTGTTGGAGACCAACAAGGATGTGTCACTATCCTGAACCTTATCTGCATTACTTCCTTTACCATTGCTTAATAAGGCACTCTTCCCCAATATTCTGTCATCATTCTAAAAGAAGAAACAAGCAGACACATAACAAGTTTAGCATGTACTAGTATATGAAACTCATTTCGGTGAACCAGTTCATTAGTAAGGTGGACAGGATTAAACTACCAAGTCTTCCATTGCCAAGTACTAGTACATAATAAAAGCATCAAACAAACATATATCTATGTCCTATGGTCACTGCATTGTCTTGCCAAATCAAAATAGAGACACGGTTCAAATCATATCAGTTCAAGACAAAGCAGCAGTGAAAGAATACAAAGCGTGGGAAACTACACGGCACAACAAGATTTCAAATGGGTACCACGGGTCTACATGTACAACAACACTATTGGCTCTGTTGTGATGCTAGTAATGCGCATGATATGAAAGTCAACTGTATACACAATTGAAATTGAAATCAACAGAGCTATTGATAAGAGCAAACCTGTTAAAGAAACATGCGTGAACATACCTGCTATGCCATTGGAGTTTCGATTGGATCCTTCAATTTAAAAATAAGTTTGTATGAGTAAATACAGTGATACAAGAGCAAAGCAATCATAGTTAAAAAAGGCGCGCCTAAGCGAGCGCTTAAGCGCGCCTAGGCTCTAGGCGTTGGCAAAACGCATTGCGCATAACTGCGCATAAGCATGCGCTTTGGTCAGTAAAGCGCAAGGCGGTGAAAAAACGCACAATTAATGCCTAGCGCTTTTTTGAACTATGATAGCAATGGAATCTTAAATTAGAACAGTTGTTCTTCAGGTTTAGGCACTTGTTCTACATGAACAGAGTACAGTAAGATGCAAGAATATAATACTAAAAAATAGAAAATGAGCTCATAGACCTTACCACATTCTTGGTTTGGGACCAGTACAGAACAAGGCGTTCCCAGTCATCGTCCAGTAAATGTGTCTCAGGAGAACGTAAGGGAATTTGATGAGTTTCTTTGCCGGTGAAGTACGTTTTCTTCAGGTAATTTCGATACTACCACCAAGCATTCTTGAAGATAGCAGAGGTATTAGCACAGGTTACCTCATCCTGAGTTTCCAAATCGGTCCTTCTCTATAGAGGAAAATGGGAAAATTTGCTGTATTATAACCATCATGGAGGTAGGATGTATGGGACGAAGCAAAGTAATTGCCATGAATAACATTACTTACACATAACTCCTAGACAAACACCTACAACTGGCATTTTCCTTCATCTTCAGTATAATATTTCCAAGATGGGAAGATACGCACATACGATTTAACAACATCAAATGCGATAGATGCTAAACTACGACTAGCTGGTTGTGCTTCCTCCACAGGAATAGGCATACTAACTGGTGGAGTTGGGGTTCGCCTTGATAGTACTGGCCCTTTGGGCACTGGAGCTGCCTTACTAACTGCTCTTGTTTGGGAGCTCTGTGGTGGAGATGGTGATGTGTCAACAGGAACTGGGTTACTATCGGCTGGAGATGGTGCTATGTGCTCTGTCCATCGCAGTAGGGGTACAATCTGCGAGAGTTTGGGTTATGTGTGGTAGGGCTGGTTCTTGTGCATGTACAACCGGGGTGCTATCTCCACCAAGAGGTAGCACTGTTTTATTTGAAGACCGTGTTTTTAGTCTGCTAGATACTGGCATCACCCGCTCCAATTCAAATGGCTGATAAACAGGAAACATAGTTGAATGTACAGACATTGTATGAGAGACAGATGCAATAGATAGTGTGGAAAAAAGAGGGCATGAAATAGTTGACATGTATATTGTTTAACTAAAACGGATAGCATGACATAATTTCACATATATAATGTCTATCTAAACTGGATAGCATAGCATAACATAATTCAAAGATATGATGAATAACTAAACAGGATCGCATGACATAATTCACCTACATGTTATCTAAGTAATCAGGATCGCATCATTTAATTCACATATGTGATTTATATGCTAAACAGAGGGCATTCGATATGATGTCTGAACTAAGAACATGGTGTTGAATATTGTGTATATGATGTCTAAACTATGCAATGCAAGACACCGTATGCATGATATGAGCAGTATAACCGTGCCAAGTTAGAGCATACACCTCAGTGGGGGAATAGGACTGGTCATCTGTCTCTGAATCCATCTCTGAGGAGCTATCGGGACCCAACAAGAGATCTGCTTCGACAGGTAGCATTGTCTGCTCAGAAGGCCTTGTTTTCACTCCAGATTTTTCCATCTCCCACCCAAATGGCTGATTCACAGGAAGAGTAGTTTAATGTACAAACATTGTCGACAAATGGAAATGTAATGAAGAAAAGGATGGGCAAGATATCATTCAAATATATGATGCCTGGTTAAACAGGATGGCATTGCACATTTCACATATATTATGGCTGGCTAAAAGACATGAGGCTGCATAATTCCCATATGATATAGAAACTAAACAGGTGGCATTACAGAACATGTCTAAACTAAGCAGATGACATATATGATGTCAAAAGTAGGCACTACAAGGCAACATATGCATGATATGACTAACATCATCATGCCAAGGTAGAGCAAACACCTTGGGGAGTAAATAGGAGTGGTCAGCGGCGTCTGAATCCGCCTCAGAACAGATATCTTCCTCTGGATTACAATCTGGAGAGGGGTGGGGAGGGTTTGCCATTGAACCCACCATGGAGCGATGTCTGCATGACATTGTATTGCCGCGCAAAACTCTTCTCTTTTTCTCTACATGTTCAGCATGACTGTGTACAATATCTGACATGCATACAAAAAAAATATGGTGAGATTATGTAAGGAGAGCATGCAGAAATTTAGAGTGATGGTAACAACCAGTGGATCGACGTTTTTCCGTTGAACCAAAATAGCCCTAATGGATCGACGTGAATGTATAGTAATAAGTGATGCAACAAGTGTACAACCTCTTTGCCGTAGCCGTGTTGACCTCAGCATCATTGGGTTGGTCGCTGAAGCAGTTAAGGCAGAGGTGGCTGTCGGAGGTGTGGAGGGAGATCTGAGGAATCTGTAGACGGCGTCCAGGGCACTGCTCTATTGTGATGGATCGTTCTGTCGTTGGAGCAGCTCTGGTGAGCCGTAAGACGTCAAGGCTGAAGCAACACAAGACAGACATCGTCTATCTCAAGTGGGATTCTAATAGCATCTCCAATATATGATGTAAAATGGATGTAAACTTAACATCACCAAAAACCACCTGACTACAACAGATGAGGTAAAAACTGTTGACTCTGAACTTAACTGTCGAAACTGAAATTTACTGTGGAATCTGAATGCTACTGTCGAAACTGAACGCAATGGTAGCAGAGAGGCACTTGACATGTAGTTTACGGAGGGCCTGCAGTTCATCTTCAACCTGCACCCCCCTGAGCCGCCAGCCACCACCGGCCGAACCGCCGGCCCCAGCGCCGCCTCGCCGCCCGGAAACAACTCGCCACCACCGCCCCGGCCAGCCCTCGAGGCCCCCCGCCCCCACCCTGAACCCTAAGATAGATAGTGGGGTACCTCTCCGGCGAGCCCCCGTCCCCGCTGCGGGTGGTTCTTCCTTAACTCCGGCGAGCCCCCCCAACCCCTGAAAATCGACTGACCCAAAAGTCGATTCAGTCGACTGAAGTGTGGCTTAATCAGAGCAGAGCAGCAGCACGAGCAAGGGGGACAGCAGCAGCAGCAGCTGGGCGAGCGAGCGATCGAGCGAGAGCCGGAGCAGCAGCAGCGCGAGCGAGCGAGAGCCGGAGCAGCAGCAGCAGATCCGGCTGGTATGGACGCCGCCGCCGAAGGGGCCTCGCACTGGGGGAGAGCCGCTCTGGAGATGTCGCCCGCGGCGCCGGCTTCAAGGTAGCCGCTCCATGGGGGTGCGGGATGGAGCACCGTCGGCGCCGGGAGATCGAGTTAAGGAGAAGGTGCGATGCGATGAGTGTACAACCTCTTTGGTAGCGCCGAGTAGGCCTCGGCTTCGTCCGAGGAGTCGGTGAGGATGCTGCAGTTCCGGTGGAGGAGGTTAAGGCGGCGCTGTGGGGATGGAGCAGCCGCGATAGACGAGGCGATCGTCGGAGCAGCTCCTTGGAGGTGGAGGACGAGGCGGCTGAACCGGCGGGATGACGAGATGGACAACGGATCCTCATCCGGGGAGGTGGACGAGGGACGTCGAGCTGTTGCGGTGGACGACGTCGTCGGGGAAGAGGCTCTGGCTGGGCAGCGGTGACGTGGCAGACGGAGGAGGGTGGGGTTTCGCGGCTGGAGCGCAGAGGTTATGGCGGCCTAGGATTTCGAATGGCGAAAAGGGGGCGATGGGAGGGGGTGAAGCATGACTTAGGGACGCGCTTGTCCAAAATGTAGGGTGTGTTACAAAAGTACCCCCCACCGATTTGAACTAGCGTCCCTTTCGGCTCAGGGTTAGAAGGGGGATTTCACGTGTCGGGATTTGGCAGCTGGAGGGAGTTTTCGCGCGTGTTGTAATTTCGGGATAGCAAGGCGCGGGTTGTGAAGGCGTCAGTTTTGGGAGCACGATATCTGAATTTTCGGGATATAACAAGACGTGGGTTGAATTTTAGGGACAAGCCTAACGTGTAGTAATATTGTACTTGTACGTACCAAATCAATTCGCACTTCCCTTAAACAAAAAGAAAATGAAAAAAATAAAACTATTCACACCACACAAAGAGAGAGTCTTGCCCCGTTTTATATACAAATGCTATTCAAAGCTACTCCCTCCTTCCATCTATATAGGGCCTAATGCGTTTTTCGATGCTAACTTTGACCAAATATTAGAGCAATGATATATGACATGCAACTTACACAAAGCACACCGTTAAATTCGTCTGTGAAAGGTTCTTTCAATGATATAATTTTTACATTGTGCATGTCATGTACTATTAATCTTGTCAATAGTCAAAGGCAGTCTTAAAAATCTCATTACGCCCTATATAGATGGAAGGAGGGAGTATGAATCCATGTTATGTCCGATTAAATTTTTTCGCTTGCTGTACAATGCATGTAACCTACTCATACCAACATTTTAGTGCATTCCAAATGTCTATACTACCGCTGCAATTCGAACTAAATTTGAATTCGTTTCTCTATTTCAATAAGAATCTACAATCATGATTGTTGCCAACTTCAACCATAATAGTTTCCTTGCTATCCGCCAGATATAAATCGGACGGCCTATAATGCAGGATGGCAGGCACACCATCATCAACAACTCCGTTTTTTATAAGAGTAGAGATAAAATATATTAAATGTAGTATAACATGTTCATAACCACACCATGTGTATCGCCGTTATATATGTTCACACATGCGTCGGTTTGAAACACTATGATAAATTCTTCAAATATCCGAATTCGCTTTTTATAATGAAGTATATATGATCTCTATTCGTCTTTTACACCCACACAACCCTCTTATCTTTGTAGCTAGCGCTAACTTTCTCTTGTGCATGCACACGCCCGCATCCCTCTCACCCTCCCTCAGCATTCTCTAGCTCCATCGCGCAAATTCGTCTTTTCACTTTAGGTCGTTCACCCACGGTGTGTGTAGGCCCCCCAGCTCCTTCTTTATGGCACACATCGATCGATATGCCTCTCTAGCCAGGTGTGCCTAGCACAAACAAAAGCTTCCCCTCTTCTCTTGTCACCGTCCATGCCTCACCCCACCACTCTTTTCATCGTTCTCGTACTCGCACACTCCTCCCCCCTCGATATAGTATGCCTCTCGTACCACCTCCTACATGCATCCCTCTCTCTCTATCCTTCTCCTCGTGCCTCATTTGCTTCTAACACACACATGCATGTATACCGATCGATCTCCCAACATATACCTAGATCGACTTTAACTACCCCCATCGATCGACGTACCTCACAAGTTATGTCTCTCCTTTCTCTAACAAAGGGCGATTGATCTTCCTATGTAGTTACGTCTACTTACCACAACCACATCGTCCCCCCTCATCATTCGTGCATGCCTCTTGACCCGTCTCTCACACGCATGTGCACAGACAACAAGCAACCATCTCCTCTCTTATTGATATTGCGGGCGTGCCCTCCGTTTGTCTAGCAAGCCAATCCCACCATTTGTTAGAAGCAACTCCACTACCACCCCCTCCAACACTCTAGCTCTGTCTCTCTCCCAACCTTATTCCTCTCCTGCACATATGCATGGATGCCGATCGATCTCCCTTAATACATGAGGCAGATCGATCTCCTTAATACATGAGGTAGGCCTCTCTCCTCCTCCACACATATACCAGCCATTGTACCTCTATAGTTAATTGGGCCTCCCTCTTCCTCCACCACACACCGATAGTCGAGCGCTGCAGGTAGGTATCCATGCCACAGAGACAAACTGCACATGTCCCATCTCACGTTCCAGTAGGCCAGCCACTCTATATCTTTGACGTGGGCACACACAAATTCGATGGCACTCTTTATCGATCGCGCGCGCACACACACACATCATCCTCTCTTCGATTCTATGGACACCTCAAGCCGATGATACCTCCACTCTCTTCTCATGGATCGCCCCCTCTATATATATGTTATATCCAGGACTCTATTTCACACACATTGCATATGTTACATTTTTTGATTGACCCCCCCCCCAAAAAAACTCTCAAGAACCCACACACTATATCTCTCTAGGTTTGTATCTCTCTCACACAACCCCACGTAGGTGGTGTACGTATACAAGAAGAGAATAGGTGCACCATGCACGTACTCACGCTTCGTGCCCAGCCACATCCGCGCGGGTACACGGTAGAGCTCATTTCTTTACGAAATGGCAGCCCACGTGCTAATGTGAACACCTATAGCAGTTCTTTACCTAGGGAGGTCGTGTACCACGCGTGCACGAAACAAAGTTCGACTTGACGCGTTGCCGCATTATTTTTAAATAAAGTTATAGCGCTCAATGGCACGTACACAGAATATAAAACAATTTTTATGGAGAAAAAGGTAGTCCGCTCACTATATACAATGGAGCCTGCCTGCCTGGTTTGTCGCTCTTCAGAGTATCTCACACAAGGCTGCGGTGGCCTCTCTCTCTCTCACCGTTGGTCACTGATCCGGCCGCATCCCGTCTGCCAGGGGAAAGGGAGTGTGGTGGCCTCTCTCTCTCACCATTGGTCACTGATCCGGCCGCATCCCGTCCGCGGGGGGTAAGGGAGTGCAGTGGCCTCTCTCTCTCTCACCGTTGGTCACTGTTCCGGCCGCATCCCGTCCGCCGGGGGAAAGGGAGGAAGTGCATCGTTTCTCCGTTTGATGGCGCCGAGGCAGCACGTCCCGATCTGCGGTACACGCCGTTCTCTCTGACCAAGCTCCGGCGCGGCAGGGCCTATGCCACCTGCTCACAGATTCTGCCCGCCGCCGCTCACCTAGTTACATCCCGACGACCTCCAGGTATCCCCTCCGGCCTTGCTCCACTGCCCGTCTTCCCACGTCGCTGCATGTGGATCTTCCATAGTTCTTTGCCCAAAACGTAGCTCGTCCGACGTACTTTCCATATTGCATTCTCGTCCTCACACCGTTTTAGGCAAACACAACCGTGTTGTTATCTTCCCTTAGGACAAGGAATATGCTTCTTTTTTGTCGTCCATGTGTCATCAACCGTTATTGGCCAGTAATTGTTTCCTTTCTACTCGTTGCTATTGCGACCTTTTGGTGAACTGCACAAATCATTTTTTCTTAAGAGTGTTTTGTGCAATTGTACTAAAATGTCACACGGGCAACGTCTCTATATTTCAGTGCGACTGCACAAAGGGAGATTGGTTTTGCTCTATCCTCCTCATCCAACTCCGAGCCTAATCTTCTCCAACTAGTTAGTCTTAAGAGAGACTGCAAAGGTGACCGGCTTCTATTTGTGTGTTTATTGTTTCATCAGCAGTCCTCTATTATCGTAATCACACCTTAATATCTTTGGAACAGGTACGCTCAGCTCTATTTTAGTGGAACTGCACAAAATGATCGGAATGTTGCATGCTCCAGACAGCTACTTTTTTTCCCAACATGCCTTCTTGATTTAGACAGAGCTGGGGGGACGTTGCTGCCAATGAAAGCATGGATCAATTTTAATTTAACACCTTCTCACAACTCTGTCTTCAGTTGTGATGTAATTATTAGATCTGATCTGCTAATAATTGACATGCATTAGCAAGGAAGTTAGTTTTTTATTGTTTCCGAAAAAGCATCGATGGCCAGACACGCGAAACAAAAGCTGAAAGCTCACACCATTGTACAATTTCATGTCACTGGAAAATTATTTGTATAGTACGTCAATTATGTAAACAAATGATGGAAGCTTGATAGCGTTGCCAGAAGCCTCTTCATCATCCGGGTCCATGTGCCATGCACAAAATTATACTCCTTCGTTCCTAAATATTTGTCTTTTTACAAATTTCAAACGGGCATATTTTAGAGTGTAGATTCACTCATTTTGCTTCGTATGTGTACTCCCTCCGTTCCTAAATATTCTATTCGTCTTTCTAGAGATTTCAACAAGTGACTACATACGGAGCAAAATGGGTGAATCTACACTCTAAAATATGTCTATATACATCCGTATGTGCCAGTCCATTTGAAATCTCTAAAAAGACAAATATTTGAGTAGTCACTCGTTGAAATCTCTAGAAAGACAAATACTCCGGAGTATATTTAAGAACCGAGGGGGTAGTGCACAACCGCATGGGAGACTCAGCCCGGTCGTTGCGCCGCATTAATAGTGAGTAATGAGCAATCAAATCATAAGCCCCACCTTTCCCACTGTAAGTTGCTCTGAAGAAGCAACCATCAATACGCTCTTCTTTGAATCCGCTCATACTACTCCATCCATCACTGTTTATACAGCGCGCTTCAGAAAAAAGAAAAAAAAATCTGTGGGACCAAGGCGACTAGCGATCGGCCTGAAAAATAGCATTGGTAGTTATAGCACGGCGTCTATTACTAGAGGGAATAATGCGTACACACATGCATGCAGTGCTTCCACCCCGGGTACACACATGCATGCACTTACTCCACTCCGTAGTAGTACAGTACATGGAGAGAAAATTGTGGACTCGATTGCGGTTACCACGCCCTAATTAATTGAGCATTAAACCAAACGCATCTAAAGTCTCTCTGGTGGTGGAAATGCATTGAGAGAAATGCATCATAATGAAGCGCACCCTGTAAACTGTGACGGAGGGAGGAGTAGTATGAAGGTGCAAAACCAAGTACGCGTATGGCCAGTTGGTCAACGCACCTCCTCTTGGCATATCACTGACATGTGGGACAAGAGTGTGAGCAAACCGATCTCAATTGACGGCAGAGAGCCAACCTGCCGTTCCTTGAGAGAGACAAGGAGCGAGAACACACAGACGGGCTCGCACGGAGGCCAAGATATATTCGAGCATGGTTGGTTGATCGATATCATTCATTACATGTTGGGCTGCCGTTTTCCGCCCTTCTCCGGAATAAACATGTACTTTATCAGAGATAAAAAAATAAGAGTACAGACGCTCCACCATGCGGTTCTAGTAGTAGTACTACTCGTACTACTGCGCTTGGCTCTTCGCCTCTTCGTGAAGTCAAACAATGATGGTACTCCGCATGTTGGGTACTACAGTGTATGCCTCTGACAATCTGACACCGAATGGACTGATGCATGTCCACCGAGGGTAGGTTGCATTAGTCAAAAGGCGTAAGCGAGCTTCACCTTGTCCTGCAAGCTTCTCCTCGTTCTGCGAGTTGACGAGACACACCAAAAAGTAGTGCTAGTCCATACTCCCTCCTTTCCGGTTAATATGGGTTAATCTTTTTTGCGGGTAAATGAGAGAGCTTTATTCATATATAAGCATTCTTAGGACGATCAGCCAAGACACTGGTCACTAGGAAGCGAGGTACCCCGCAAAAAAAGAAGTAGGAAGCGAGGTGTTTCATCAAGCCAGCTCTCGGCCACATGCAAAGTGCAGCAAGCACGGTTCGCACAAAGATGCGCCGCACGGTTCGCACGAAGATGCACCGCAAGGTTTGCTGACCTGTTTACTTTGCGCTTGGCTGTTCGCCTATTCGGGAAGTCGAGCAATAATAGCACTAGTAGTATAGTGTATGCTTCTGGCAATCTGACACCGAATTAACTGTTGCACGTCCACCGCCTGAGCGAGGGAGAGCTTGCATTAGTCAAAAGTTTCTCCATGTCCTGCGAGCCACCGTGCGCAAGCTTCTCCCGTCCTGCAACCTTCTCCTCGTTCGGCAAGTTGACGGGACACAGCAAAGTAATGCTAGTCCATACTGCCTCCTCTCCGGTTAATATTGTCTTAATTTCAAACGAGATAAATACACTGTCTGTCACTGTATATTTGTAAAAATACGGTCAGTGGACTTCATAATACGCTCATTGCGCTCAATATATATATATATATAT
>NC_057796.1:188020882-188032091 GCF_018294505.1 Triticum aestivum
TTTGCGTCCATGTGTACGTGTGACTGTTGCATACACGTAGGGGGAGTACGTGTAGGGGCCACTAAGGAGCAGTCAAATCACACAATAAGTTAGTCGGAAGAAGCAACCATCATTTCACTCTTGAATGACACGTACGCAATATAAAATGGTTGATATGGAGAGAAAAAGAAAACCACTATATATACACTAGCAGGAGCCTAAGCTACAAGCCTGCTTGCTTAGGTTGCTCTCTTCACAAGCATAGAACGACGGGCCTGATCCCGCAGCTGGGGGAAGGGAACAATGTTCTGCGTAGACGCGGTCGACATCGGCGAGGGAGAAAACCCACAGTCGGTGCGTCCCAATCGGGGGTCACCGCGGTATGGGCCGATGCCGCGTCCCAACCGCCCTTCTAGCTACAGCCCGACGTCCCAGGTAGTCCATCATCCTTTTGGAGCCGGCTTGCTCCACTGCCGTAGCTTCATCTCCATGTCGATCTTTCTCTACTTCTACCGGCTTCTACTTGTGATGAGTTTATGTCTCATGAACTAGTGCCAGTACTATTATTCTAATCACACTTCTTCAATATCTTTGCCATCAGGGATGCTCAGGTCGATTTTAGTGGAACTGCACAAAAGCATCGTATGATCCGAGGGTGCCAGCCGTCTTTCCTTCGACAGGTTCTACCTGGCCAGGAAATTAAATCATGTTTAGGGTTTAAGTCGTAGTGACCCCATCAGTAGTTTTTCTTTCGTACACGCTCTGACAACTTTTTTCTTTAGTTGTGAAGTAAATATTGGCTATGATCTGTGAATCATTGAGATGCATCAGCATGCGTGTTAGTTTTCCTTTGTATTTGATGGAATGTTGTAACGGGGCAACCTTGGAATAGGAATGAAAATGGAGTGGAAAGTTTCCATTTTTCTGGAGAGAAAATGGAAACGGAGAGAAACCAACGTTTCGTTTCGTTGGATCGCGCCATCGAGCAAAACCAACGTTTAAATCACGTCTGTCGTGTTCGTGTCTCACCCTCCTCCAGGGCTCGACCCCACACGGTCGCTCGGCATGCCACTCACCGCAAACCGAGTATACGATAACTTTCCCGCCTGCTTGTCGATGGATCGCGCCATGGAGTGCTAGCACTACTGGAAGAGAATGACGAGTTGGGGGAGGACAGCTAGCTGTAGCACGGACTCCCAAGAACTTTTTACATGCATGTTGTAGCCGGCTATTGCGACCTTTGAACGCAGAGCAGCCGCGTGCACCCGGAAGCGGCGCGGGCGACGCTCTCTCGGCCGGCGCGCCGCTTCAATGCCTGCGCCAGTGAGAGGTCGCGTCCGCTCTGGCCGGGCATGAATGCGGCACTGACCATTTCGGGCGGGAAGCACGCGCGGGTGATGAAGAGGGTTCGGGTTGGTCAGGACCGGTCGTGGCAGCGGTCCGGACGTGCGCAAACAAGAGACGCTGTATGTTAATATTTCTGCGTATATAATTAACAACGTAAATAATGTGCCAGTTGGACAAATATGATTGGAGATGGAGATGAAAATGGAATTTTACGTAAACACGGATATGTATGTCTATGTCTATGTGTGCGTGCGCGATGACTCTCGCGACCTGGAAGCGGGGCGTGTTTTTGATCGAGTTTTCTTTCTTGGTACGTTAGAAAAATTATCCGCCAGTTTTTGTTTCTTTTTTCGGGAACGCGCTTATTCTATTTAAAACCACTGCTATGGAGAGATTTTTTACTCCATTATAGCCTCTTGTTTGATAGAGTTTCTCGCGTCTCGCTCTCTCACCCTCTCCATATCAAAACAAGATGACAGTGCCCACTCTATCTCTCTCCTCACCGGTGGTCACAGATCCGGCCGAATCCCGTCCACTGCGGGAGGTGAGGAGGTGCAGCGTTGACGTTGTCGCCGTCGGCGACGGAGGAAGCTGATGCGCACCGTCCTCTCGGAGCCGGCGCTGGCGCGGACGAAGATCCTCCGCACCCTTGTTCGCTGCCGTCGTGTGGGCAGATCCCGCTCGCCCGCCTAAACGACATCTCACCCACCTGAGGTATAACTTCTTGTACTGGTCCAGCTCCCTAGGTCGCTGCGTGCAGGTTTTCTTCTATGCGACTACTCCCCAGCTCCCCATGCATAGTAGCTAGGGTTCATCGGCTAGTCCAACATCACCTACTAGTACTATTATAGAGGAAATGCCACTCAAAAAGTTGTCCTGATTTATGCCTCGGTGGAGGTACACATGTTGTTTTGACAAAAAGTACATGGTGGTTGTGCGGTCATTGTCCATATGGTGGTAGTACTATCACTGGTTAAATGAAGAAATGCTTTTTTTCTCGGGTATCCTGGTTTAGTTCCCATCAAGATAATTATGATGCTTCTGTTTCTTGGTGTACTTTTCATTAATTCTTATTGACAATTGAGATGTCGTTGCTAACCCTTTTTTTATATTTTTGGAAACAGCGATGCGTGTCTCCATACCCGGGCATGTCTTCCTCAATTTTAGTGGAACTGCACAAAATTGGATGGCCATTGTTGTTTCGCCTCACTGTCCTCTGCCACGTGGTTCTTCCTTCCTCGAGCTTGAATACTGAGAAGAAACAGACCACAGTGAGGATTTGTCGAACTTCATAGGTGCCTCACCAAACTTGATGCCAAATGGATGATGCATCACCACGATGACCTATCGATGCTCATGGTTGCGCCTCATGGTTGCGTCAGCTGGTGAAGCTGGTCGATTTTCAATGAAAAACAACCTGTCTTCCATCATTGCTCTTTGCTTGTTACGCACAAAGATGATATCCTTCGTCAGTTCACCTTGGTTGCGTTGGAGACGCAGTCGTCTTTCACATTGGTGCAATTTTATCACACAATTGGCTATGAACCAAAAATTTCCTCGAAGAAGGATCAACGTTGGTACTAAGAGCATAAGTTTTGTATTGATTTCTAAGCCTTCTCAGAACTTTGTCTCCAGCTCCCCTGTAATTTTCTTTGTCCAGCTATTAACTTTGATTTAAAAAATGGTGTGGACTAAAAACCCGGATGGACGTAGTAGCCCTCCATTTTTATTTACTCCGCATATTAGATTTGACTGAAGTCAAACTTTGTAATACTCTCAAACCTTTCTGATAATTGAAATTAAAATTCTTTATTTGTACACACTCTCACACGTTTCCGATAATTTGGCGCATGTGTGGTTGTTCACATAAGGGAGGGTAGTGTACCACACGTGAAGGAGAGGAAGTGCGACCAGGACGCGTGGGCGTGGATCGTTAGTTCATCAGAAGTAGTACTAGTTTTCTTCACTGTACATTAAATAAAGAGTTTCGTTTCGTACTTACACAATTTAAAACGATTGTTATGGAGAGAATAAGAAAACCACTCCACTATATATTAGTCGTATACACGAGAGTACTATATGGACGCAGCTTCATTGACTTAGTGCACCTGCCTTTGGATTTATGACAGGTGGGCCCAAAATGTGGCTGGCTCACCTGTCATACAGCCAAAAGCAGGTGCAGTGAAGGCACCGGAGCTCAGTCCATACTACAGTAGTATATATATATATATAAGCGGGAGCCTCAGTGCTTGTTCGCTAGGGTTTGCACTCTCCACACGCTCGCCGCACTACATATATGTTACACGCTGGAGGCGCAACGTTCATTTGCTAGGGTTTGCTATATTCACAGTCTCTCACCCTCTCTTCACCAGATCTAAACAAGACTGCATTGGCCTCTTGTCTCTCTCTCCCCCCTCACAGCTGGTGAAGGAGGCGTCCGTATCCCGTCGCACCGGGAAGGGGAGGAGGTGCAGCGTTCACTCTATCGCCTTCGGCGAGGGAGTCAATCCACTGCTGGCTGCGCTATTCTCTTTCACCCAACGCCTGTGCGGGAGGGCCACCGACCCCTTCTTCCTCGCTGTCGTACGTAGTGTGGGCAGATCCGGCCTCCTGCCGCACGCCTTGCCACATCCCGACGACCCTAAGGTATAAGTTTCTTTGAAACCGTTGTTGCTGTAGCTGCATGTGGATCTTTTTCGATCTGTAGTCGAATCTAGGTCTTGGTTCAAAGAGGAAAGAAGGGTGCGGTGGGCTGGAGCAAGAATCTAGGACGTGGTTCAATGAGGAAAGGAGGGGTGGAAAGTAGTATAGACTGGCTATCCAGCCGCTTTGTAGGTCGAAAAGGGAAAAGGGGTAACCTAGTACACACATCTGTAAGGAACCGATCTCTTTGTTGAAAAGGGAAAGAAACTAGGGGGTCGGGTAGTTTGTGCAGGACTAGATTTGCTGCCCTCACATAGGAAGAAGGTTCAAAGAGAACAAATATGGGACCAGCGCATATATGCTGCTTGGCTACATACTCTGCATCACCCATTTATACGTGTGGACACACATGGTGCTGGCATGTCCCATACAGCTATTTTGCTGTTGTTAATCTAAGAATGCCGCCGGAAAATTGAAGCAATGCCACTGTTAAAAGTAAATTACATTTTTTAACGAATGTTGTTTCAAGAGAATGTCTCTGTTAATATGAATCAATGCAACCGTTTTAGAAATGCTACTGTCCTACTTTGTTTTCCATCCAAGATAAGTTAGATGCTTCTTTCTGTCATCGTTTGTTTCATCCTCCTTTATCGGCAAGTAATTGTTTCCTTTTTTGCCTCTGTTAAAACAGGGCTATCGATTCAACTTGTTGCTATTGCGACATTTTGCTTCGCTACTCGAAACACATGTTTTAAGAGTGTTTTGTGCAGTTCAACTTGAATGTCACACCGGTGACTTTGCTTAATTTTGGTGGAACTGCACAAAAGGAGATCGAGATTCGTATTTTACCTTTGTCGGTCTCATGAAAGGTCAGTACAGGCCTTCATCCACATGATTGTGCAGTGTGCTTTGAGATGTTGTGCTACTTGTATTGGTACTGTTTTAAATAAATGCTGAATTGAAGCTATTGTATTGCTCTCTTTTCCCATTAAGTAGTGAACAAAAATGGGACCAACCCAGACATGATGCTTGTTGCTTTGTTACAACAAACTCTGCTCACCCCCTTTATAAGTAGATGGAAGCACATACTATTGTTGCGCCCACTCTCCCCTGGAACTGTTTATGCTTTTCGTTAATCTAATGCCGCTGGTAAAATTAAGCAATGCCACTCTCAGAATTAATTAACTACTGAATCTTAGTTCAAAACTGCAACACTTGTTAGGAATGGTACTATCCTGCTTTGTAGTTCTTTCTACATGTTTAACCAAGGTATTGTTAAGATAATGTCTCTATTAAAATGAATCAGTTGCATTGTTTTAGGAATGGTACTTTTCTGCTTTGTCGTTCTTTATACATGTTGAAACAAGGCATTGTTAAGATAATGTCTCAGTCAATATGAATGAATCACACTGATGGAGAATTGCTACTCTCCTGCTTTGTTTCCCATTAAGATAAAGTAGATCAGTAGATGCTTTTCTTCTGGGAGTACAAGTCATCAACCGTTATTTCTCAGTAATTGTTTCCCTTATACCTATTGTTGCTTACAGGGATGTCAAAATTAAAGCTCGGTTTTATTCCGACTTCGATTTTAGTTGAACCGCACAAAAGGAGCCAATGTGTCCAAGGCAAACTGCTGCATTACTGGGTCTAGTTGGTTGTTCCACTTTGCAGAAAGAAGCAGTCACTGTTTGCGCTACATTACAGAAGGAATGACCGATAAGCTTTACAGAGTATTATTAGACACCGGTGACATGACTAGTCTGCAGAGACCATTGGCAATTTAACAACACGTGGAGTGCCCTGGGAAAAAAGTGCCCAAACAAGTACAAGAAGCTATGACAGGACTGCACGATCATAGGCATTACATATTTTGAATGGGAAAAGCTTGTCAAAGTTAAATCATTGATGTTAGCAAGAAGACGTTAGTTTAATATATTGGAATTGGAAAACCTTGTCAAAATTTGCTCATTGATGTTAGCCAGAAGACATGCATTTGATATTTTTGAGTGGGACGCCCTTGCTATGAGCAGCGTCGAGTGTTTTTTCCTATCCCTGTGTTCAGTTTAGAAGTAAATAGTTACTCTGCTGAGATATTCTTGTGTTAAGAGTTTGTTCTAAATATTGTCTATGTAATGCCAGGCCTTGTGTTTGATTGCAAAGTTGAGCTTGGAATGTTGTGGCATGCGGCATCACGAGCTGTTCACCGTGCCTCCTGGGGATAATGCTTCGTATTGTTTTGCATGTGGATCTAATGCCAGTGATTTGCTTGTTAAGAAGATCATCCTCTTTTGTTGTTTCCGTGCTTAAGAAGTTCATCGTCTGATGTTTCATTCATAGCCTATACGACAAGTCGGGTAGGTTAGACGTGAAACCATATGATCTTCCGACCAACTCATGATATTAGGCCGTGATTGGATCGTCGTTTTCCAACCAAAACCGCTTGTAAAACTAACGCTTGTAAATTAAAGCAGATGGTCTCGGGCGAAGGCGCTTGGTTGGTCGATTTCGACTAGTAAAATATCGGAAGTACTTCACACACGATAAAAATGCTGAACAACACTCGGACGATTGCTAATCCAGCCGTTAGCAGCCGTTTCAGCCTTGCCCATGGATGGCATGATACGCATGTCATGCATGTATCGTCGGGTAATGTCGTCCATATAGAAGTGTTCGTAAAATATACACTGGTCTCTCAAATTACATGCGTAACCCGCCGGTTTTACTTACAGACCTCAGGCCCTCGGTTTCATTACGCCTGTACTTTACGCGTTGTTTCTGATAACGAGTAAATTACACTTGTATGTTAATACAGGTTTGAAATAAACCAGAGCTCCCAAGCGCGGCCTTACCGTTTCATGCCGTCTCAGTTTCTCGAAGGTGCTCATAGGTGTCCGATGATCCTGGCTTCCTGAATGAGCAGCGGGCGCTGTATCAGACCATCCGTAGGGCCTGCGGGGCCCTCTCCATTGTCCTTCGAGTTGTTGCGCTCACCATGGCGCCGAGCATTGTTAACATCGTCAACGAACATGAGGATTCAGGAGATGACTTTATTTTGACTGGATGACACTAGGGACCCACTAGGGCCATAGCCGTACGTACGCAAGTGCCTCCTTATTATGTACAACTATTTTTTTTGCTTTCTCCTGGTTTCCTGACATCACGGTCCCACACCATTGTCAACCTATGTAGTCAATATAAACGAGAGAATTGCACAAGGTGCAGCCGCCAGCTGGGACCAAGCAGCTCGAGCAGTATTTGTGTTTTTGAGGCGTGAGCACTGCAGAGTTTTTCTTGGCGATGATTTCATTGTTGTTCAGAGGAGAGCAAGGTATTAACTGGGCGGGCTGTGGCCCATCTAGCCCAGGCCAGATATCCAGCCCAGATACTAATTTTTTCAAGATGAAAATGGCTAGCCCAGCTATATGTCTTTTTGAGGAATACCCAGGTAAGGTCAACTTGTTATTCTCCGCCCCGCTGGTCTGCAAATCTTTCCTAGGAGGGATGCATTAGGCTTAACAGGAAAATGGGCTTTAAAAAATAATAAATGGGATGTGATTATAAAAACTGGGCAGTAACTATAAAAAAATGCACCAAACACGAAATTAGTTTATAAAATATTATTTATGGATTTTGAAAATCTTAAATTTTCATTGTTGCGCACGCAATGTTTCGTTGGATTTTTACGTAATACAAATTTATATTTAATCTGACTAGAAATTTCGGGATAAAAATATTTCGGATCCCATCAAAATGTGGGAAATTTTATTGAATTCCGTCTTGAACGGTTGGTTGCAATTATTAATCATTGTCCTATCTAGAAAATGGGCTGTACTTTTAACAAACTATAAATGGGCTGTTGTAAATTCCATTAGAATTCAAAAATGGGCTGTACATTCTTACAAAACGCAAATGGGCTATAAGTTCTCTGCCACACACTTGTGGGCCTACTAAGTGACGCGTCCCCTAAAAAAAATAAGTAGACGCGTATGCAAGGCTTTGTCAACTTATTATAGTCAACACACAGTTCTAGCAGCAGTGGCCGTTGGATGTCTATCCAACGGATGTCATGCTTCTTCTTCAATCTCGGGTATTCTTAGCTTCGGCCGCCCAAAAAATGATTCCTCCCCCTGACATCTGGGGCGCACCATTTCAGAGGCTGACCTGTGGGCCTACTAAGTTGGAGCGTACCAATGGCTTTGTCAACTTAGTCAATATAAACGATTCTAGCTTCAGTGACCATACGATGTCCATCCAACGGCCGTAGTGCTTCTTCAACCTCGGGTCTTCTTGGTCCAGCCGCCCAAAGCAGCGCCGGTCGTGCCGCCTGCTCCTGCCTCGCGTGGCTGGCTGTGCTGCCGCGGAGGCCTCACCGCCCCCATACTACTCCCACCGCTGGCCAGGCCATCCCTCCACTCACCCACACCCCCTGTTATTCTGCGGCGATGGCAGCCTCACACCGCAGCCGAACCAGTGAACCCTCGTATGCCTCTCCGCGCGGGCTTCCACTGCTGCGTCTTCCCCGGCTCCGCGTCGTCCCCTTCCTAGGCCTCGCCGTCGTCCACCGCCCTGGTGCTCTCGGCGCGGCGTGGTCAACATGGTCAACGACCGACTTCCACCGGAAGAGTACTGTACGTGGAGAGGCTGACAGCTGGGTCCACGACGGCCGCAAGGAAGTGCCTCCTTATTATGCGCAAAATAATTATTCCTCCACCTGACAGCGGGGACCCACCGGACGGGCCACCAGTATTTTGTGGAAAAAATCGTTTCCCCCTGACTGCTCGGACCCACCGGACGGGCCACCATATTTCGCAAAAAACGTTCCCCCGCTGTCAGCTCGGACCCACCGGAAGTGCCTCCTTATTACGCACAAAAAAATGAATACTCCCCCGGCTAGCTGGGATCCACCTTGGTGGGAGGCTGACTTGTGGGCCTACTAAGTTGACGGGGACGAAGGGCTTTGTCAACTTAGTCAATATGAACGATTGTAGCTCCAGTGACCGTACGATGTCCATCCAACGGCCATAGTGCTTCTTCAACCTCTGGTCTTCTTGCTCCAGCCGCCCAAAGCAGCGCCGGTCGTGCCGCATGCTCCTGTCTCCTGTGGCCGGCTGTGCTGCCGCAGAGGCCTCACCGCCCCCTACTATTCCCACCGCTGGCAAGGCCCTGCGGTGACGGCAGCCTCACACCGCAGCCGAACCAGTGAACCCTCGTACTCTTCTCCGCGCGGGCTTCCACTGCCGCATCTTCCCCGGCTCCGCGTCGTCCCCTTCCTAGGCCTCGCCGTCGTCCACCGCCGTGGTGCTCTCCGCGCGGCGTGGTCAACGTGGTCAAGGAACGACTTCCATTGGAAGAGTACTGTACATGGAGAGGCTGACAGCTGGGTCCACGGCCACAGCCCAGTTTTTTTGTGATTTGCCAAGTAAGTCGCTTTGTCAGGCCTGTTGTGCTGCAAATCTTTCAAGACGAGGAGAGCTTTCATTCGGCTGGCCGAGAAAATGGCCCATCAGTAATGAGAAATGGGATGTACATTTTTAAAACACATCAAACCGGCAATTAGTTTCAAATATCTTTTTTTTCCATTTCAAGATTTTAAATTACATTAATTTGTATGCGTGGAGAACTTCTTGGATTTTATATTGATATACATTTATTTTTAAAATCAGTTTGAATGTGAGTCGAAATTTCGAGATGAAAAACAGTTCGGACCGCACCGAAATATGCAAAATTTTGTATAATTTTTTAACCGTGGCCACAATATGGGCTGTAATGCTAACAAAAAGAATATGGGCTCCAAAAAAACCTTAAGAATTAGCAAATGGGCTGTAAATTATTAGAAATAATGGCAGATGGGCTGTATGCTGTTTTCCACAGATTTGAGGCTTTCCTAAAAAAAGGTTGACGCACAAGCACTGACAGTTGGATGTCCATCCAACGGCCGTCCTGCTTCTTCAATCTCTGCTCTTCCTGCTCCAGCCGCTCAAACAAGCGCCGGCGGGACTGCCTGCTCCCTCCTCCCCACGGCCGGCTGTGCTGCCGCGCAGGCCTCACCGCCCCACCGTACTCCCATCGTTGGCCTAGCCATCCCTCTACTCACCCACACCTGCTGTTATTCTCCGGCGACGGCAGACGATCGAGTAAACCCTCGTACAGTCGTACTCCCCTCCGCGTGGGAAATAACTGCCGAGTCTTCCCTGCCTCCGTGTCGTCCCCTTCCTAGGCCTCGCCGTCGTCCACCGCCGTGGTGCTCTCGGCGCGGCGTGGTCAATGTGGTCAATGACTGACTTCCATCGGAAGAGTACTGTGCGTGGAGATGCTGACAGCTGGGTCCATGGCCGCAGCAAGGAAGTGCCTCCTTATTACGCGCAAAATAATTATTCCTCCACCTGACAGCGGGGACCCACCGGACGGGCCACTGTATTTCACGAAAAAATGTTTCCCCCCTGACTGCTGGGACCCACCAGCTACACCTTCGCACGCAAGGAAGTGCGTCCCGGCAAAAAAAAACAATTCGCCCCCCTGACTGCTGGGACCCACCAGCTACATCTTCGCATGCAAGGAAGTGCCTGACAGTCGGGACCCACCTGGTCGAAGCGTACGTAGCGTTGTCATTCTGGTCGCGAACATGTACGTACATATATACTGGTGGATGTAGAGGCGCGCACGTGTCGTAGTAGAGGCGCGCACGTAGCATGTACACGTACATACAGCGGCCAGGGTGCAAGAAAGAAAATACGGCCACGTATGTGTACATACGGGCGGGGTCTCGAACGCCTACTCGCGCACACATACAGCGAGGGCTTGTTGACATGGCTGGGTCGGAACGGAGAAACAGCGTCGTCGTCGTGTTCATGGGGAGGCAACGGAATGCGTCGTATTCATCGGGAGGCAACGGAACGCGTGGGAGCCAACCGGCTGGGTCGGAATGGAATGCGTGGTCGTGTTCATCGGGAGGGCTTGGATGGAACAGGCGATGGAAACGAGGCCTGTCGTACCATACAACGGAGGAAACGGACCTCCTACGTTCGGAACGGGGTCCTGTTGATCGGGAGGGGTGTGGCGTACCGCAAAACGGAGGAAACGGACCTCCTACGGTCGAAACGGGGGTCCTGTTGATCGGGAGGGGTGTGGCGTACCGCAAAACGGACAAAACGGCCCTCCTACGGTCGAAACGGGGGTCCTGTTGATCGGGAGGGGTGTGGCGTACCGCAGAACGGATGAAACGGACCTCCTACGGTCGAAA